>NC_088236.1:10612661-10735161 GCF_036934945.1 Oncorhynchus masou masou | reverse complement strand
GCCTTGGGCCAGTAACCAGCAGGTAGCCTAGTGGTTAGAGCGTTGGGCCAGTAACCAGCAGGTAGCCTAGTGGTCAGAGCCTTGGGCCAGTAACCAGCAGGTAGCCTAGTGGTTAGAGCCTTGGGCCAGTAACCGAAAGGTTTCTGGGTTGAATCCCCAAGCTGACAAGGTAAACATCTGTCATTCTGCCCCTGAACAAGGCCGTGAACCCACTGTTCCCCGGGTGCTGTTGCTGTTGATTTAAAGCAGCACTCCTGCACCTCTCTGATTCAGAGGAGTTAAATGTAGAAGACACGGTCAGAGAGGACGCTCTGTGCGTGTGTGCGTGTGTGCGTGTGTGCGTGTGTGCGTGTGTGTGTGTGTGTGTGTGTGTGTGTGTGTGTGTGTGTGTGTGTGTGTGTATGTGTGTGTGTATCTGTGCAAAGGCAGGTCAGTCTCCCCTGCTGAGTAAATGACCAAACTATTGATCGGGATGTGTGTCTGTTTCCACGGTATCCTGGAGCGCTGTGTGTTTGCGACTAGATACTCCCATTCCATTGGCCTATTTTTGGGGCTGTGTTTTGGACCAGGCTGACATTTTGTTTCGTAGCAGTTTAACTATGGAGTGTATTCCTCTCCACATCCATGTATTTATCATAGAAACAAGAAAAGAAGTGTCCTTCCCATGTCATTTCCATTTCCATCTGTGGCTGATGTCTACAGTAGCTTGTATACGTGGGTCATTCCGTGTGAAAATGGGACAGGAATGTCCGTGGATTGGGGGTTTTTTTCTCCAGTTTGCAGGAAGAAAGACATTTATGAAAATATACATTGTCATGCAAATACACGTCATGGTCATTTTGTATCTGAATGTGGCAGTAGTGTGGTGATGTGTTGCTGTAGTTTACTGTTGCTTCATTCCTTCCTTCATGTACCCAGTGTGTTAATATGGTAGTGTTCACTAACCCAGTGTGTTAATATGGTAGTGTTCCTTAACCCAGTGTGTTAATATGGTAGTGTTCACTAACCCAGTGTGTTAATATAGTAGGGTTCACTAACCCAGTGTGTTAATATGGTAGTGTTCACTAACCCAGTGTGTTAATATGGTAGTGTTCACTAACCCAGTGTGTTAATATAGTAGTGTTCACTAACCCAGTGTGTTAATATGGTAGTGTTCACTAACCCAGTGTGTTAATATGGTAGTGTTCACTAACCCAGTGTGTTAATATAGTAGGGTTCACTAACCCAGTGTGTTGTAATATTCACTAACCCAGTGTGTTAATATAGTAGTGTTCACTAACCCAGTGTGTTAATATGGTAGTGTTCACTAACCCAGTGTGTTAATATGGTAGTGTTCACTAACCCAGTGTGTTAATATGGTAGTGTTCACTAACCCAGTGTGTTGTAATATTCACTAACCCAGTGTGTTAATATGGTAGTGTTCACTAACCCAGTGTGTTAATATGGTAGTGTTCACTAACCCAGTGTGTTAATATGGTAGTGTTCACTAACCCAGTGTGTTAATATGGTAGTGTTCACTAACCCAGTGTGTTAATATGGTAGTGTTCACTAACTCAGTGTGTTGTAGTGTTCACTAACCCAGTGTGTTAATATAGTAGTGTTCACTAACCCAGTGTGTTAATATAGTAGTGTTCACTAACCCAGTGTGTTAATATGGTAGTGTTCACTAACCCAGTGTGTTAATATAGTAGTGTTCACTAACCCAGTGTGTTAATATAGTAGTGTTCACTAACCCAGTGTGTTAATATAGTAGTGTTCACTAACCCAGTGTGTTGTAATATTCACTAACCCAGTGTGTTAATATGGTAGTGTTCCTTAACCCAGTGTGTTAATATGGTAGTGTTCACTAACCCAGTGTGTTAATATAGTAGGGTTCACTAACCCAGTGTGTTAATATAGTAGGGTTCACTAACCCAGTGTGTTAATATAGTAGTGTTCACTAACCCAGTGTGTTAATATAGTAGTGTTCACTAACCCAGTGTTTTAATATAGTAGTGTTCACTAACCCAGTGTGTTAATATAGTAGTGTTCACTAACCCATTGTGTTAATATAGTAGGGTTCACTAACCCAGTGTGCTAATATAGTAGTGTTCACTAACCCAGTGTGTTGTAATATTCACTAACCCAGTGTGTTAATATGGTAGTGTTCCTTAACCCAGTGTGTTAATATGGTAGTGTTCACTAACCCAGTGTGTTAATATAGTAGTGTTCACTAACCCAGTGTGTTAATATAGTAGGGTTCACTAACCCAGTGTGCTAATATAGTAGTGTTCACTAACCCAGTGTGTTAATATAGTAGTGTTCACTAACCCAGTGTGTTAATATAGTAGTGTTCACTAACCCAGTGTGTTGTAATATTCACTAACCCAGTGTGTTAATATGGTAGTGTTCCTTAACCCAGTGTGTTAATATGGTAGTGTTCACTAACCCAGTGTGTTAATATAGTAGGGTTCACTAACCCAGTGTGTTAATATAGTAGGGTTCACTAACCCAGTGTGTTAATATAGTAGTGTTCACTAACCCAGTGTGTTAATATAGTAGTGTTCACTAACCCAGTGTTTTAATATAGTAGTGTTCACTAACCCAGTGTGTTAATATAGTAGTGTTCACTAACCCAGTGTGTTAATATAGTAGGGTTCACTAACCCAGTGTGTTAATATAGTAGTGTTCACTAACCCAGTGTGTTAATATAGTAGTGTTCACTAACCCAGTGTTTTAATATAGTAGTGTTCACTAACCCAGTGTTTTAATATAGTAGTGTTCACTAACCCAGTGTGTTAATATAGTAGTGTTCACTAACCCATTGTGTTAATATAGTAGGGTTCACTAACCCAGTGTGCTAATATAGTAGTGTTCACTAACCCAGTGTGTTGTAATATTCACTAACCCAGTGTGTTAATATGGTAGTGTTCCTTAACCCAGTGTGTTAATATGGTAGTGTTCACTAACCCAGTGTGTTAATATAGTAGTGTTCACTAACCCAGTGTGTTAATATAGTAGGGTTCACTAACCCAGTGTGCTAATATAGTAGTGTTCACTAACCCAGTGTGTTAATATAGTAGTGTTCACTAACCCAGTGTGTTAATATAGTAGTGTTCACTAACCCAGTGTGTTGTAATATTCACTAACCCAGTGTGTTAATATGGTAGTGTTCCTTAACCCAGTGTGTTAATATGGTAGTGTTCACTAACCCAGTGTGTTAATATAGTAGGGTTCACTAACCCAGTGTGTTAATATAGTAGGGTTCACTAACCCAGTGTGTTAATATAGTAGTGTTCACTAACCCAGTGTGTTAATATAGTAGTGTTCACTAACCCAGTGTTTTAATATAGTAGTGTTCACTAACCCAGTGTGTTAATATAGTAGTGTTCACTAACCCAGTGTGTTAATATAGTAGGGTTCACTAACCCAGTGTGTTAATATAGTAGTGTTCACTAACCCAGTGTGTTAATATAGTAGTGTTCACTAACCCAGTGTTTTAATATAGTAGTGTTCACTAACCCAGTGTGTTACAATAGTGTTCACTAACCCAGTGTGTTGTAATATTCACTAACCCAGTGTGTTACAGTAGTGTTCACTAACCCAGTGTGTTACAGTAGTGTTCACTAACCCAGTGTGTTAATATAGTAGTGTTCACTAACCCAGTGTTTTCTCTCCACAGAGCTCAGGAATGGAGGAGACTGTTTGGGAGCAGCACACTGTGAACCTACAAAGGGTGAGTTGACCTTTACCCTTTTTATGTATTTGCCCTGGAGCCTCCGCTCTCTCCGTAGTGGAGGGTCAGAGTGTGCTGTTCCGAGCCGTCAGTTTAGGCCACAGCTACTGTGTGTCAGCTCTCACCACGTGTGTCCATCCTTGCGTGTGTCTGCCTGTGAACTCCCTATAGTAGTTTACTGAAGCTCTGTGACCGAATCCATCTTATCTCCCATGCCGACAGGCAGGCAGACAGGCAGACAGGCAGACAGGCAGACAGACAGACAGACAGACAGACAGACAGACAGGCAGACAGACAGGCAGGCAGACAGACAGACAGAGGATGTCACTGACAGTTTCAGATAGCATCAAAATTATATCAACCTTATCAGGTCAGCATCCAAAATGGACCCCTAGTTCCTACAATATAGAGTATCTATATCTTTCTATTATCTCTCTCTCTTTCATCGCCTTCTCACTCTCTCTCTCTCTCTCTCTCTCTCTCTCACTCTCTCTTTCTCTCTCTCTTTCGCTCTCTCTCTCTCTCTCTTTCACTCTCTCTCTCTCTCTTTCGCTCTCTCTCTCTTTCTCTCTCTCTCCCTCTCTACCTCTCTACCTCTCTCTCTCTTTCGCTCTCTCTCCCTCCATTTCTTTCTCCCTCCCTCTTTCTCTCTCCCTCCATCTCTTTCCCTCTCCCTCTTTTTCCCTCCATCTCTTTCTCTCTCTATCTCCCTCTTTCTCCCTCCATCTCTTTCCCTCTCCCTCTTTCTCCCTCCATCTCTTTCTCTCTCTCTCTCTCTCTCTCCCTCCATCTCTTTCCCTCTCCCTCTTTTTCCCTCCATCTCCATCTCTTTCTCTCTCTCTCTCTCCCTCCCTCCATCTCTTTCTCCCTCCATCTCTTTCTCCCTCCAACTCTTTCTCCCTCCATCTCTTTCTCTCTCTCTCTTTCTCCCTCCATCTCTTTCTCCCTCTCTCTCCCTCCATCTCTTTCTCTCTCTATCTCTCTCCTCCTGTACCTGTGAGTTGAAAGAGAGCATTAGACTCACATTGGAAACTCCCCCCTCCCACCAACCATTTTCATCCCATCTATATGGTTGTAGTCAACCCGTTAACCCATCCAGTGCTACCCTTCTCTACCTGTCTCTCTACCTGTCTCTCTACCTGTCTCTCTACCAGTCTCTCTACCAGTCTCTCTACCTGTCTCTCTACCTGTCTACCAGTCTCTCTACCAGTCTCTCTACCAGTCTCTCTACCTGTCTACCAGTCTCTCTACCTGTCTACCAGTCTCTCTACCTGTCTACCAGTCTCTCTACCTGTCTACCAGTCTCTCTACCAGTCTCTCTACCTGTCTCTCTACCAGTCTCTCTACCTGTCTACCAGTCTCTCTACCTGTCTCTCTACCAGTCTCTCTACCTGTCTACCAGTCTCTCTACCTGTCTACCAGTCTCTCTACCTGTCTACCAGTCTCTCTACCTGTCTACCTGTCTGGCTACCTGTCGCTCTACCAGTCTCTCTACCAGTCTCTCTACCAGTCTCTCTACCTGTCTACCTGTCTCTCTACCAGTCTCTCTACCTGTCTACCAGTCTCTCTACCTGTCTACCTGTCTGGCTACCTGTCGCTCTACCAGTCTCTCTACCAGTCTCTCTACCAGTCTCTCTACCTGTCTACCTGTCTCTCTACCAGTCTCTCTACCTGTCTACCAGTCTCTCTACCTGTCTACCAGTCTCTCTACCTGTCTCTCTACCAGTCTCTCTACCTGTCTACCAGTCTCTCTACCTGTCTACCTGTCTCTCTACCTGTCTCTCTACCAGTCTCTCTACCTGTCTACCAGTCTCTCTACCTGTCTACCTGTCTCTCTACCTGTCTACCTGTCTCTCTACCTGTCTCTCTACCTGTCTACCTGTCTCTCTACCAGTCTCTCTACCTGTCTACCTGTCTCTCTACCTGTCTACCTGTCTCTCTACCTGTCTCTCTACCAGTCTCTCTACCTGTCTCTCTACCAGTCTCTCTACCTGTCTACCTGTCTCTCTACCTGTCTACCTGTCTACCAGTCTCTCTACCTGTCTACCAGTCTCTCTACCTGTCTACCAGTCTCTCTACCTGTCTACCTGTCTCTCTACCTGTCTACCTGTCTCTCTACCTGTCTCTCTACCTGTCTACCAGTCTCTCTACCTCTCTACCTGTCTCTCTACCAGTCTCTCTACCTGTCTACCAGTCTCTCTACCTGTCTACCAGTCTCTCTACCTGTCTACCAGTCTCTCTACCAGTCTCTCTACCTGTCTACCAGTCTCTCTACCAGTCTCTCTACCTGTCTACCTGTCTGGCTACCTGTCGCTCTACCTGTCTCTCTACCTGGCTACCTGTCTCTCTAACTGGCTACCTGTCTCTCTACCTGTCTGGCTACCTGTCGCTCTACCTGTCTCTACCTGGCTACCTGTCTCTTTACCTGTCTCTCTACCTGGCTACCTGTCTGGCTACCTGTCTCTCTACCTGTCTACCTGTCTGGCTACCTGTCGCTTTACCTGTCTTTCTACCCGGATACCTGTCTCTCTACCTGTCTCTCTACCTGGCTACCTGTCTCTCCACCTGGTTACCTATCTCTCTACCTGTCTACCTGTCTCTCTACCTGGTTACCTGTTTCTCTACCTGTCTCTCTACCTGTCAACCTGTCTGTCTACTCTCTCATTCCATTTCAACCCGTTAACCCATCCAGTGCCACTTCTCTCTACCTGTCTGGCTACCTGTCTGGCTACCTGTCTGGCTACCTGTCTGGCTAACTGTTTCAACCCATTTTAGTGTATTGTTTGTCTGACCTTCCTTCTCCATTTCAATGCTGTATATTTTTATTTGCCCAACCCCCCCACTAAATCTCTCTCCTCCCTCCTTCCTCTAGGACTCCAAGATGGGGTTCGGTATTGCCGTGTCGGGGGGACGGGACAACCCCAACGTGGATAACGGAGAGATGTCAATCATTGTGTCAGACGTCCTACAGGGTGGACCAGCCGACGGACTCCTGTTGTATGCTACACCACTTCCTCTTACGTCATCAACTAACTAGACCTCACTGAGTTTTTTTCACAACTTTAATGCTGTTATTAATTAATGGATGTTTTGCCGAATATGTCAGGAAGTCAGTTATGGGGAGACCGTGGTTGCTGGTACCCGAATCCACCGGGTCTCATCATTTCAATAGTGTTAAGTCACTTCCTGGTCTCTTGTCCTTCATCTGCACTGATCTAAAAAATATAAAAAATAAACACTATATGGTTAATCAATATGGTTGACATCGTCTGGGAAAAGACTTTCATCTACGCAGATGAATGAAAAGAGACCAGGATAGGAAGCTACTTTTTTTTTTTACCTTTATTTTACTAGGCAAGTCAGTTAAGAACAAATTTTCTTATCTTAATTTTTGGGGCGGCAGGGTAGCCGAGTGGTTAGAGCGTTGGACTAGTAACCGGAGCTGACAAGGTACAAATCTGTCGTTCTGCCCCTGAACAGGCAGTTAACCCACTGTTCCCAGGCCGTCATTGAAAATAAGAATGTGTTCTTAACTGACTTGCCTGGTTAAATAAAGGTAAAAAAATAAATTTTAAAATTTTAAAAATTCAATGACAGCCTAGGAACAGTGGGTTAACTGCCTGTTCAGGGGCAGAACGACAGATTTGTACCATGTCAGCTCGGGGATTCGAACTTGCAACCTTTCGGTTACTTGTCCAAAGCTCTAACCACTAGGCTACCCTGCCTATAGAAATGCAGCGAGGCTGTTCCAGGAATGATGACTTTCTAATGTACTCGTTCATGTGTGTTTTGTTGTTCCATGTTAACGTTACGTTGTGTTCTCTCCTCCAGTGAGAAAGATCGTGTGATCCAGGTCAACTCCATCCTCATGGACAACGTGCCTCATTCCTTCGCTGTGCAGCAGTTGCGCAAATGTGGGAAGATCGCCAAGATAGTGAGTATCAGTGTGCATAGTGTGTTGATGTTGTTAGTAGCTAGCTGAAATGTTAAAAAGTAGTCAAGATGGTGAGTACCATATATGATAGAATATGTTAGGCCATAAGGACATTGACAATATGACAATCTATTCAACATATGAACACAGGGATGGCATAGCCTTGACATTCATCCTGCTGTAGCTGCTAGCTTAGCCACGACAGACAGACAGACAGACAGACAGACAGACAGACAGACAGACAGACAGGAGACATTGTAGCAGCTAGTTGTAACATTGTGACAGTGAATCACCTAGAGCACCATGCAGTCACAGTACTGCCTTCTGAGCTGTTTAACACCGTCAGTCCACGGAGCAGTTTAACACTGTGTGTGTGTGTGTGTGTGTGTGTGTGTGTGTGCTTCTCCTCAGACGGTGAAGAGACCGCGGAAGGTGGCTCTCCACTCCCTGAAGCACCCCCCCTCCCCCGGCGGCGAAGGTCGAGACTTCGGCACCACCCGTTACTACGATGCCGATGACAACCAGAGTGACGGGGGCTGGCAACGCGGCAACGGTGGGACCGGTTACACCCACGAGCCTCGTGACCTCACCCCCGACAACAAGAACTACCTGGACCCCGACTACGGCAGCCGCGGTAATCGGGGGAGGAGCCAGGAGAGGGCATCGCCGAGCCCCGAGCATCGCCGTGACAACAGCAAGGGGCGGGCCTTGGACCGGGAGCCGCCCAGTCCCGAGAGGCTGCGGTATCCACGGGAACGCAGCCGGGGGAGGAGCACGGACCGGGAGAGAGGAGGAGGGGGAGGAGGGAGTCCAGGTGGGAGGAGCTACGGCCGGGGCGACAGTTACGAGCGTGGAGGGGGGAGGTACGGGGATGTGGGAGGTACTGGAGGGAGGATGGTGAAGAGTAAGAGTAGAGACCAACTCCAGGAGCCTTCCTCCCCGGACCTCCCAAGAGGAGGAGGAGGCGGAGGAGGAGCTAGAGACCTGGAGCCCCTGGAGAAACCTGTTAACGTCCTGCTGGTCAAGAACAGACCCAACGAAGGTACCAGACATAGTCTACTACAGTAACTAACCCAACGAAGGTACCAGATATAGTCTACAACAGGTACTAACCCAACGAAGGTACCAGATATAGTCTACAACAGTAACTAACCCAACAAAGGTACCAGACATAGTGTACAACAGTAACTAACCCAACAAAGGTACCAGACATAGTCTACTACATTAACTAACCCAACGAAGGTACCAGACATAGTCTACTACATTAACTAACCCAACGAAGGTACCAGACATAGTCTACTACAGTAACTAACCCAACGAAGGTACCAGATATAGTCTACTACAGTAACTAACCCAACGAAGGTACCAGATATAGTCTACTACAGTAACTAACCCAACGAAGGTACCAGACATAGTCTACTACAGTAACTAACCCAACGAAGGTACCAGATATAGTCTACTACAGTAACTAACCCAACGAAGGTACCAGATATAGTCTACAACAGTAACTAACCCAACGAAGGTACCAGACAGTCTACTACAGTAACTAACCCAACGAAGGTACCAGACATAGTCTACTACAGTAACTAACCCAACGAAGGTACCAGATATAGTCTACTACAGTAACTAACCCAACGAAGGTACCAGATATAGTCTACAACAGTAACTAACCCAACAAAGGTACCAGATATAGTCAACTACAGTAACTAACCCAACAAAGGTACCAGATATAGTCAACTACAGTAACTAACCCAACGAAGGTACCAGATATAGTCTACTACAGTAACTAACCCAACGAAGGTACCAGATATAGTCTACTACAGTAACTAACCCAACGAAGGTACCAGACATAGTCTACTACAGTAACTAACCCAACGAAGGTACCAGATATAGTCTACTACATTAACTAACCCAACAAAGGTACCAGACATAGTCTACTACATTAACTAACCCAACGAAGGTACCAGATATAGTCTACAACAGGTACTAACCCAACGAAGGTACCAGATATAGTCTACTACAGTAACTAACCCAACGAAGGTACCAGATATAGTCTACTACAGTAACTAACCCAATGAAGGTACCAGATATAGTCTACTACAGTAACTAACCCAACGAAGGTACCAGACATAGTCTACTACAGTAACTAACCCAACGAATGTACCAGACATAGTCCACTACAGTAACTAACCCAACGAAGGTACCAGATAGAGTCTACAACAGTAACTAACCCAACGAAGGTACCAGATATAGTCTACTACAGTAACTAACCCAACGAAGGTACCAGATATAGTCTACTACAGTAACTAACCCAACGAAGGTACCAGATATAGTCTACAACAGTAACTAACCCAACGAAGGTACCAGACAGTCTACTACAATAACTAACCCAACGAAGGTACCAGACATAGTCTACTACAGTAACTAACCCAACGAAGGTACCAGCCAGTCTACTACAGTAACTAACCCAACGAAGGTACCAGATATAGTCTACTACAGTAACTAACCCAACGAAGGTACCAGATATAGTCTACTACAGTAACTAACCCAACGAAGGTACCAGACAGTCTACTACAGTAACTAACCCAACGAAGGTACCAGATATAGTCTACTACAGTAACTAACCCAACGAATGTACCAGACATAGTCTACTACAGTAACTAACCCAACGAAGGTACCAGACATAGTCTACTACAGTAACTAACCCAACGAAGGTACCAGACATAGTCTACTACAGTAACTAACCCAACGAAGGTACCAGATATAGTCTACAACAGTAACTAACCCAACGAAGGTACCAGATATAGTCTACTACAGTAACTAACCCAATGAAGGTACCAGACAGTCTACTACAGTAACTAACCCAACGAAGGTACCAGACAGTCTACTACAGTAACTAGCCCAACGAAGGTACCAGACAGTCTACTACCGTAACTAACCCAACGAAGGTACCAGATATAGTCTACTACATTAACTAACCCAACGAAGGTAAGAAGTTGTGATCATAATGTCAGTTCCTTTACAATAAGTGTTCGACCCTGAGGAAGGGATGATGTATAAAGGACCCCGGGGAGCATGTTTACTGCTTAGATTTTGTAATGGTAATTTTGTAAAGGTCAGAGGTTACGGGGGGTTTTAAGGTCAGGCTTGAGGTATGTTCCCTGGTGACTGCAGCTAGTCACTAACTGTGTCTGTCTAGAGTACGGTCTGCGCCTGGGCAGTCAGATCTTCATCAAGGAAATGACCAGTACAGGACTGGCTACCAAGGACGGAAACTTACAGGAGGGAGACATCATTCTCAAGGTCTACAAACACACACACACAATTCATCTCTTTCTCACACTCACATATCTTGTCACACATCTTCACACACACACACACACTCTCAATTTCAATTGAATTGGTCGTCATAGGCAGGACTGCAAAGTACGATGCTGCCAGATGTTTAATTTTTAATCGCTACCCCCATTCCTCTCTTCATCTCACACCCCCCATTCCTCTCTTCATCTCACACCCCCCATTCCTCTCTTCATCTCACACCCCCCATTCCTCTCTTCATCTCACACCCAAACTGTCAAATCACTACCCACTGATTTATACTCTACTTTCTCTGTTTCTCTGTTCTCCTCACTTTCCTCTTTCTTTTCTCCTCTCCTCACTCTCTTCTCTCCTCTTTTCTCCACTCTTCTCTCCTCTCCTCACTCTCTTCTCTTTTCTCCTCTCTCTCCTCTCCTCACTCTCTCCTCACTCTCTTCTCTCCTCTTTTCTCCTCTCTTCTCTCCTCTCTCTCCTCTCCTCACTCTCTTCTCTCCTCTTTTTCTCCTCTCTCTCCTCTCTCTCCTCTCGCCTCTTCTCTCCTCTTCTCTCCTCTTCTCTTGCCTCTTCTCTCCTATAACTCCTCTCTCCTCTTCACTCCTATATCTCCTCTCCTCACTCTCCTGTCCTCTCCTCACTCTCCTCTCTGCTTCCGATCTCTTCCCTCTCTTCAGATCAATGGGACAGTAACAGAGAACCTGTCTCTGAACGATGCAGGGAAGCTCATTGAGAAGTCTAGAGGAAAACTCCAGCTGGTCATCCAGAGAGACCGGAGACAGATCCTCATCCGTATCCCGCCCCTCGTCGACTCTGACTCCGAACCTGACGGTGAGTGACTGACTGGGGAGTGATAGGGATGACAGACATCTGTTCTGACCTATAGCAGAGCAGTATTCAGAGTGTAGAAGATGACGGACACCTGTCCTGACCAATGGCAGAGCAGTATTCACAGAATATAGTTGTTTGTGTGGGTTATATTCCCTGTAGAAAGTCCCAGAAGTTGAGAGTGTGTTGGTTTTCTCTGCTCCACTGACATGTCATTGATCACTGTACTAGTGTTGCGCTGAAAATATCGAAACTTCGGTACTTTTTGGATACTAAAACATGAAAAAACGGTTCAGTACTATACTTAAAAAAAACTTTTGGTACTTCTGTACAAATGTGTCTCGTGTCATAGAGATTAAGAGGATCCAGGCTGTCTAGTAATTTGTCTGAATGTTCTCAAGGGGGCAGTAGTAAGCTAGCCAGGCTACTTGTCTTCTCAAGGGGGCAGTAGTAAGCTAGCCAGGCTACGTGTCTTCTCAAGGGGGCAGTAGTAAGCTAGCCAGGCTACGTGTCTTCTCGAGGGGGCAGTGGTAAGCTAGCCAGGCTACTTGTCTTCTCAAGGGGGCAGTAGTAAGCTAGCCAGGCTACTTGTCTTCTCAAGGGGGCAGTAGTAAGCTAGCCAGGCTACTTGTCTTCTCGAGGGGGCAGTAGTAAGCTAGCCAGGCTACTTGTCTTCTCAAGGGGGCAGTAGTAAGCTAGCCAGGCTACTTGTCTTCTCAAGGGGGCAGTAGTAAGCTAGCCAGGATACTTGTCTTCTCAAGGGGGCAGTAGTAAGCTAGCCAGGCTACTTGTCTTCTCAAGGGGGCAGTGGTAAGCTAGCCAGGCTACGTGTCTTCTCGAGGGGACAGTAGTAAGCTAGCCAAGCTACGTGTCTTCTCAAGGGGGCAGTAGTAAGCTAGCCAGGCTACTTGTCTTCTCGAGGGGACAGTAGTAAGCTAGCCAGGCTACTTGTCTTCTCGAGGGGGCAGTAGTAAGCTAGCCAGGCTACTTGTCTTCTCGAGGGGGCAGTAGTAAGCTAGCCAGGCTACTTGTCTTCTCGAGGGGGCAGTAGTAAGCTAGCCAGGCTACTTGTCTTCTCGAGGGGGCAGTAGTAAGCTAGCCAGGCTACTTGTCTTCTCGAGGGGGCAGTAGTAAGCTAGCCAGGCTACTTGTCTTCTCGAGGGGGCAGTAGTAAGCTAGCCAGGCTACTTGTCTTCTCGAGGGGGCAGTAGTAAGCTAGCCAGGCTACGTGTCTTCTCGAGGGGGCAGTAGTAAGCTAGCCAGGCTACTTGTCTTCTCGAGGGGGCAGTAGTAAGCTAGCCAGGCTACTTGCACATGAAGCTGACACGGTGCGAGACACTTTTGAAAAGTGCGAGAGCATAGGTTGTTCTCATGAAAACATCGTACCTCCACGCCCGCAGCTTGTTGACTAAACTGGCTCCAGAAGTGAACTATGGGAATACTTTGCTTACAGAGCAGATGAGGACCAGCCTACTGAAACAACTAAACAAAAGGGGTTACAAAACTACATAAACACAACATTTGCATTGTGAAGTTATTCTACTAGCAACTAAATTCAGATTACATGAACATAATATATTCAGCATGACATTCATGTGAGCGTTGTAATATAATGACAACCCAAAAGTAATGTCGTCACAACGTAGCTATGACAGCAATATATTTAGCTAGACGACTTTGCTTTTGTCTGGGCTTGCTATCAGTTCGTGATGTGCAGTTCACGAACGATTCATTCATTGGGGATCTTCATCAAATCAAATCTGCTCAACAAACTGGAATTAGAGAACGACTCGTTTGGGGATCTGCAGTTTGCAAACGACATTGTGCTTATCCAATAGCAGTCAAACAATACATTCCGCCAAGAGTCACAATCTAGTCTCTGATTCAGAGGGGTTAAATACGGAAGACTCATTTCAGTTGAATGCATTCAGTTGTACAACTGACTCGGTATCCCCCTTTCTGTTGTATAACTGACTAGGTATCCCCCTTTCTGTTGTACAACTGACTAGGTATCCCCCTTTCTGTTGTATAACTGACTAGGTATCCCCCTTTCTGTTGTACAACTGACTAGGTATCCCTCTTTCTGTTGTATAACTGACTAGGTATCCCCCTTTCTGTTGTATAACTGACTCTAGGTATCCCCCTTTCTGTTGTACAACTGACTAGGTATCCCCCTTTCTGTTGTACAACTGACTAGGTATCCCCCTTTCTGTTGTACAACTGACTAGGTGTCCCCCTTTCTGTTGTACAACTGACTAGGTATCCCCATTTCCTTTCTGTTGTACAACTGACTAGGTATCCCCCTTTCTGTTGTATAACTGACTCTAGGTATCCCCCTTTCTGTTGTACAACTGACTAGGTATCCCCCTTTCTGTTGTATAACTGACTAGGTATCCCCCTTTCTGTTGTATAACTGACTAGGTATCCCCCTTTCTGTTGTACAACTGACTAGGTATCCCCCTTTCTGTTGTACAACTGACTAGGTATCCCCCTTTCTGTTGTACAACTGACTAGGTATCCCCATTTCCTTTCTGTTGTATAACTGACTAGGTATCCCCCTTTCTGTTGTACAACTGACTAGGTATCCCCATTTCCTTTCTGTTGTATAACTGACTAGGTATCCCCCTTTCTGTTGTACAATTGACTAGTTACCCCCCTTTCCTTTCTGTTGTACAACTGACTTGGTATCCCCCTTTCTGTTGTACAACTGACTAGGTATCCTCCTTTCTGTTGTACAACTGACTAGGTACCCCCCTTTCCTTTCTGTTGAACAACTGACTAGGTACCCCCCTTTCCTTTCTGTTGTACAACTGACTAGGTACCCCCCTTTCCTTTCTGTTGTACAATTGACTAGGTACCCCCCTTTCCTTTCTGTTGTACAATTGACTAGGTACCCCCCTTTCCTTTCTGTTGTACAATTGACTAGGTACCCCCCTTTCCTTTCTGTTGTATAACTGACTAGGTACCCCCCTTTCCTTTCTGTTGTATAACTGACTAGGTACCCCCCTTTCCTTTCTGTTGTACAATTGACTAGGTACCCCCCTTTCCTTTCTGTTGTACAACTGACTAGGTATCCCCCTTTCCTTTCTGTTGTACAACTGACTAGGTATCCCCCTTTCTGTTGTACAACTGACTAGGTATCCCCCTTAGTGTGGTTGTTGCCACAACTCGACCTTGTTTCAAATGTACCAATAAATGATCGTATTTGTAACCAACAAATATACAATCAGCAAATGTACGTTGTTTAAAGCACACATGTACAACTCTGTCAAAAAATAACAACTCCAATTAAGCCCGTTATGGTGAACGACATGTGAACGAGAGGCTTGTGGAATCATGACTCTTTTGAGTTCATCGTTCACTAGTAGCATGTCCTGCGTGCTCTGGGCATTACCAACTCAAATGAACAAAATGAGTCAAAAGCTGTTTTTATTTTGACTGAATGAGTCAAAATGATTCAAGTAAGTTAAAAGAGTCGAACTTCCCATCACTACTCGCAGTAGCCAGTCATCAGCCCTGGGCGGAGCGTTGCACCCTGATAGATGAAATGCACTATGGGAATTGTAGTATGCTATGTAAAATCCATTGCATAGCTATGGTGTGTAGACTGTTGCAATATTGAAGTTTCTGAAATGAGCTTCAAAGTGTTCTATGTCATTTTGAAACCTAATAATTTATTTAATAAATACAATTATTTATCTGTATTGAATAATGCATCATATAGGTCTACTGAATGTCATTTGACCCAATATTATGAACATAGATGCGAAAATGAACCCTGCTGTGTCAAATTACATTTTAAAACAGTTTTTTTAAAAAATGTATGCTCTGAGTCTCAGATATGGTTTTGTTTAAGGAACATTGTAGGTATTCTTGTGTTATTTAATATGGTGTTTTGTTTTTGAAAGAAATAGCATATAGAATAGAATATGTTTTATTATTTTATTATTTCAGCTGTTCTGCCAGTTATTAACATGTTGTTCAATGTTGTTGTTTTTAATAACAGTGGTTATTTTCTGATTTTAGCTAATATGCATTGTTTTTTTTGCCGTGGGATCGTTTGGTGTCAAGTATCGTTCTGGTATCGAGTATCGTTTGGTGTCAAGTATCGTTCTGGTATCGAGTATCGTTTGGTGTCAAGTATCGTTGTGGTATCGAGTATCGTTTGGTGTCAAGTATTGTTCTGGTATCGAGTATCGTTTGGTGTCAAGTATCGTTCTGGTATCGAGTATCGTTTGGTGTCAAGTATCGTTCTGGTATCGAGTATTGTTTGGTGTCAAGTATCGTTCTGGTATCGAGTATCGTTTGGTGTCAAGTATTGTTCTGGTATCGAGTATCGTTTCGGTATCGAGTGTTGTTCTGGTATCGAGTATCGTTTGGTGTCGAGTATCGTTTCGGTGTCGAGTATCGTTTGGTGTCAAGTATGTTTTCGGTATCGAGTATTGTTCTGGTGTCGTATCGTTCTGGTATCGAGTATCGATTCGGTATCAAGTATTGTTCTGGTATCGAGTATCGTTTGGTGTCGAGTATCGTTTCGGTGTCGAGTATCTTTTGGTGTCAAGTCTTTTTTCGGTATCGAGTATTGTTCTGGTGTCGTATCGTTCTGGTATCGAGTATTGTTCTGGTATCGAGTATCGATTCGGTATCAAGTGTTGTTCTGGTATCGAGTATTGTTCTGGTATCGAGCATCGTTTGGTGTCAAGTATTGTTCTGGTATCGAGTATCATTCTGGTATCGAGTATCGTTCTGGTATCGAGTATTGTTCTGGTATCGAGCATCGTTTGGTGTCAAGTGTTGTTCTGGTATGGAGTATCGTTTCAGTGTCGTATCGTTCTGGTAACGAGTATTGTTCTGCTATCGAGTATTGTTTCGGTATTGAGTGTTGTTCTGGTATCAAGTATCGTTTTGGTATCGTGTATCATTTCGGTATCAAGTATTGTTCTGGTATCGAGTATCATTCTGGTATCGAGTGTTGTTCTGGTATCGAGTATCATTCTGGTATCGAGTGTTGTTCTGGTATCGAGTATCGTTTCGGTATCGAGTATCGTTCTGGAATCGAGTATCATTTCGGTATCATATTGTTTTGGTGTCGAGTATCATGATACTTAACCTGGTATCGGTATTGAAGTCAAAATTCTGGTATCGTGACAACACTACACTATACAGTACAGATTAGTGTTGCCAAGTCTCATTGGGTTGCCAAGTCTCATTGGCAACACTAAACAGTCATCATGAGCATGAAAACCAACCATTCTTTGACTCAACACTGGGTGTTTCATAAGCATGAATAGGGTCAAATAGGAAACATATTACAGCTGATCCAGATCAGTTTAGGAGTGTGAAGATACTCTATATTAGTCGTCAGTAGAAAACAAATTTCAAAAGTATCCAATGACATTATTTAAACATTCCTCGAGAGTAGACAGCCACCAATCAGGCCACGGCCCTGTTGAGGTAAAAAAAATATCTGGCTTTTAAGGGGTTAAAAATGAAAAGGGACACGAAATGAGGTATTGTCACTGCCATGTCACAGAGGTCACCCAGTCCAATCTTAGTTTACATTACTAGCCTAAGTACACTATTTACTAGCCCAAGTACACTATTTACTAGCCCAAGTACACTATTTACTAGCCCAAGTACACTATTTACTAGCCCAAGTACACTATTTACTAGCCCAAGTACACTATTTACTAGCCTAAGTACTTTACTAACTCATACTAGGAAGTTAAACAGAATATACAGTGTTGACCACAAAAAGAGATTTCCTCAATCGTAGCCTACAAAAGAGAAATCCTTTTTGTCTTCTCTCTTCCAGATTAAATGTCATACTTTTAGATGAAGGTCCACCCAAGACAGACTCACACTACAGTAACGTTGCCTTTAAGCTGTCAAAATGAACCATGCCACAACACTGCTACACTACTACAAGTTGTCAAGCTTTTACACTTTGCACTTACTTTTTGCTATTATACTTTTCTTTATTTTTTACACTTTCCTAAAACTAATAAAGTATTTTAATCACTATCTATTTTGTACTGTGTGATTTATTAAGTACAATAGGTTGAATAATGCCAATGGAACGCATATTTTATTTTTACTTTACATTTACTACAAATATTTTACTGTACATTTAATTGTACTTAAAAGTAGATACAGAACAAATACATCTTAGCTTTGTACCACTTAAAGTGAATTGTTATTCTTCCCATAGAGGCGGCAGGGTAGCCTAGTGGTTAGAGAGTTGGACTAGTTGAAATTAAGAATTTGTTCTTAACTGACTTGCCGAGTTAAATAAAGGTAAAAATAAAAATAGCTTTAATACTGAATACACCATATTCTGTCATTAGTAAAAACCTGCAACAACTTAGAGAAAGGGTAGTAACTTGACTACTATTCAATTCCAAATACTGGAAGTTGCATGAAAAACCAAGACAAGATTACTGCATCATAATAACCATAGCAACAACATATTCACATTCTTCCTTCCGTGTTTAAAAGGAGTTGAATACTACCGGATTTGAGTGAATTAGTGTCAGTGTTTTTGTCTCAACCTACTGTATATTGTTTGTTCAACGTACAGCATCACATTACCATAACCACAGTGTGTTATTTTCAGGGCTAATCATACATGGTCTATTCCTGTCATTGTGGCTGTGATAGACTGATCTCAGTCCAGCCCAGGAAAACAGACCTGACCTCCTTGCCTGTCAACTGTCACAGTATATCAAGCGCGGATAGGCCGATTACCAGGAAGTAGTGTGTGGCTGAAGGCCCCTATAGGCTGAAGACAGGGAATGGAAGGGCAGTTGAAGATTTGAACAGAGAAGAACAGGAACACTGTCAGGCTGCCTGTCAACCTGTCTTTCTGTCGGTCTGTCTACCCAGCCGACGGTCTGTTTGTCAGTCTGTTTGTTGGGTTGATTGTCTAGCCGTCTGTCTAGCCTTCTAGGCCATCAAAGGGAACATAAAACTTGACATAGGAATAGGATCTGACTAAAAATACTTGAATAAGTTATAGACCCATTGCCCTTTATGGTTGTGAGGTCTGGGGTCAGCTCACCAAGCACTAATTCACAAAATGGAAGAGATGCCCACACATTTCACCACAAAGTCCTCACTTACAGAGAGAGCATCCTAGAGAAGAGTCCCTTCAGCCAGCTATTTCTGGGACTGTTCACACACACAAACAGACCCCACAGATCCCCAGGACAGCAACACAATTAGACCCAACCAAATCATGAGAAAACAAAAAAATAACTATTTGACACTGGAAAGAATCAACCACAAATTGGAGCAAACTAGAATGCTATTTGGCCCAAAACAGAGAGTACACAGTGACAGAATACCTGACCACTGTGACTGACCCAAACTTAACAAAATCCTTGACTATGTACAGACTCAATTATCCTAGACTTGCTATTGAGAAAGGCCGCCGTAGGCAGACCTTTCACTCAAGAGAAAACAGGCTATGTTCACACTGCCCACAAAATGAGGTGGAAACTGAGCTGCACTTCCTAACCTCCTGCCAAATGACCATATTAGAGACATATTTCCCACAGATCACACAGATCCACAAAGAATTTGAAAACAAATTAAACATGAATAAACTGCCATATCTGTTAGGTGAAATACCGCAGTGTGCCAACACAGCAGAAAGATGTGTGGCCTGTTGCCATTATAAAAGGGCAACAATATTTATCTGTCTAGACAAAAGGAGACAAAACCAGACTGCTCTGTTCAGTACAAATCACCAAACACACCAGTTAAACCAACCACAGTGCACAAGCTTTGACATGTTAATTTCATGTTTCCATGTTTCAATTCACCTGTCAATAAACCCATTCACCTCTCTGTTATTTTAATACCACCAGTTAATGCTACGTGAGGCTCTCCTGCTAGAAATACACAACTTTTTGTTGTGAGAGGCACATCTGTCTGTCGGGATGTTTGTCGGGTCGGTCTGTCGGACTTTGTCTGTCTGTCTGTCTAGCTAGCCATCTGTGTCTGTTTGTCTGTCTGTCCAGCCTTCTGTCTGTCCAGCTCTCTTTCTGTCCAGCTGTCTGCCTGTCTGTCTATCCATCTGTCTGTCAGACTGTCTTTCTGTCGTCTGTCTGCCAGCCAGTCTGTCTGTCTATCCAGCCGTCTGTCTGTCTGTCAGGTTGTCTGCTTGTTGGGTTGATTGTCTAGCCGTTGGTCTGTCAGGCTGTCTGCCTGTCTGTCGAGCTGTCTGTTTGTATGTTTAGCCGCCCTGCTGTCTGCCTGTCTGTCTGTCCTGTCATCTACTTGTCTGTCTAACCTCCTTCCTTTCTGTCGTACTGTCTGCCTGTCTGTCTGTCCTGTCATCTACTTGTCTGTCTAACCTCCTTCCTTTCTGTCGTACTGTCTGCCTGTCTGTCTGTCCTGTCATCTACTTGTCTGTCTAACCTCCTTCCTTTCTGTCGTACTGTCTGCCTGTCTGTCTGTCTGTCCTGTCATCTACTTGTCTGTCTAGCCTCCGTCCTTTCTGTCGGACTGTCTGCCTGTCTGTCTAGCTCTTTTCCTGTCTGTCTAGTTGTCTGCCTGTCTGTCTAGCTGTCTGTTTTGTCTGTCTAGCCATCTCTGTCGGGCTGTCTGTCTGTTGGGCTGTCTATCTGTCAGGCTGTTTGTTGGGCTGTCTGTCTGTTGGGCTGACTGTCTGTCGGGCTGTCTGTCAGGCTGTCTGTCTGTTGGGCTGACTGTCTGTTGGGCTGTCTGCCTGTCTGTCTGTCGGGCTGTCTGTCAATAGTCCTTTACAGGAGCTGCTCATGAGGACTGTTAATGCAGCCGGATCATGCACTTTCAGATGCAACACCACCATTCACAGTAACACCCTCACCTCTCCCTCCCTCTCTCCCTCTCTCTCCCTTCTCTCTCTCCCTCCCTCTCTCCCTCTCTCTCCCTTCTCTCTCTCCCTTCTCTCTCTCTCTCTCTTTTCTCCCTCTCTCCCTTCTCTCTCACTTCTCTCTCTCTCTTTTCTCTCTCTCTCGTTTCTCTCTCTCTTTTCTCTCTCTCTTTTCTCTCTCTCTTTTTTCTCTCTCTCTCTCTCTTTCTCTCTTTCTTTCTTTCTCTCTCTCTCTTTCTCTCTCTCTCTCTCTCTCTCTCTCTCTCTCTCTCTCTCTCTCTCTCTCGCTTTCTCTCTCTCTCTCGCTTTCTCTCTCTCTCGCTTTCTCTCTCTCTTGCTTTTCTCTCTCTGTCTTTTCTCTCACTCTCTCTCCCTCCCTCTATCTCTCTCTTTCTCATGTTATCACTCCTTCACTCTCTCGTCTTATGGTCTCTTTCCCTACATTCTCCCTCTCTTTCATCTCCCTCCCCATCCGCTCTCTCTCTCTTTTTCCCTGATGAGGACCAGTCATCACTCTTTCCCCTCCACAGTTCTTCCCTACTGCGTTACAGCTACAGTCTGTCTGAATGATTCTAACTCTAATGTAATTAATAGAGATTTAATGGCCCGTCCCAGGGAAACATCGCCATGGTCACTATCACATTCACTCAAATCACTTTTTAATTGGCCAAAAATGAGATGTGAATAAATATATTTGGTAATGGAGTGAGACTGAATACACTACGACGCTGTAGCTAATGGCAACGCCTTAGATCAATGGGGCAATAGTCTGGTGCCTTGAGTTTTGACCAGGAAAAGCTCTGGGCTAGAGTTTTGGGTTATAACAAAAGGCCTGGAGTTTTTCCTGGTTAGTGTTACGTGGTAAGGAACAACTCAGGGCACAAGATATGATGTATCCATCTAGTTGTAGGATACATAGCCACACTGATCTGGAATAATCTTAATCTGATCTATCTAGTTGTAGGATACATAGACACACTGATCTGGAATAATCTTAATCTGATCTATCTAGTTGTAGGGATACATAGCCACACTGATCTGGAATAATCTTAATCTGATCTATCTAGTTGTAGGATACATAGCCACACTGATCTGGAATAATCTTAATCTGATCTATCTAGTTGTAGGATACATAGCCACACAGATATGGAATAATCTTAATCTGATCTATCTAGTTGTAGGATACATAGCCACACCGATCTGGAATAATCTTAATCTGATCTACCTAGTTGTAGGATACATAGCCACACTGATCTGGAATAATCTTAATCTGATCTATCTAGTTGTAGGATACATAGCCACACCGATCTGGAATAATCTTAATCTGATCTATCTAGTTGTAGGATACATAGCCACACTGATCTGGAATAATCTTAATCTGATCTATCTAGTTGTAGGATACATAGCCACACTGATCTGGAATAATCTTAATCTGATCTATCTAGTTGTAGGATACATAGCCACACTGATCTGGAGACAAACCTCTTCAATTGTTATGAGTCATGGATAGTATCATGTGTCATACTCAATACTGTATGTCAGCCATTTTATCATGACTTTGTCAGATCTTCAGAGTTTCTATAGTACAGTATAGTACAGAAGTGCATGCAGTGTGAAGTCACTCAGGACATGTTATAGAGAGGCAGAACTCAACATTCAGTAACTCCTCCACCTCTATCTGATTCCAACACAGCTAGGGGACTGGTGATGGGCCTTCTTCTTGGGACAACCAATCAGGTTTCCACTGGTGTACAAATTCTTCCTGGTGAAGTGAACACAGTGAATACGATATGTTTATATCTAATCTCTCTGTTTCTCACTCACTCTCTCTCTCTTCCACCCTCTGTCCCACTCTCTCTGTCTTTCTCCCTTCTCTCTGTTTCTCCCTCTCTCTCTCGCTCCCCTCTCTCTTCCTCCCTCTCTCTATCCTCTATCTCTTTCTCCTCTCTCTTTCCCTCTCCCTCCCCCTCTCTCTCTCCCTCTCTCTCTCTTTCTCTCTCTCCCTCTCTCTCTCTTTCTCTCTCTCCCTCTCTCTCTCTTTCTCTCTCTTACTCTCCCTCTCTCTTTCTCTCTCTTACTCTCCCTCTCTCTTTCTCTCTCTTACTCTCCCTCTCTCTCTCTTACTCTCCCTCTTTCTCTGTCTCTTTCTCTCAGATATTTCAGAGATGGAGTCCTACCATTCCTACTCTCCCCAGGAGGACAGGAGATATCGTCACTCTGACCTCTCCTCCCATTCATCTAATGAGAGAGACTACCCCAGGTAGGATGGAGGGAGGGAGGTGGGTGGGAGGGAGGTAGAGGTAGTTCTATAATAGATAGAGATGGAGAGAGATAATTTAACCTGTCCGTTGAGGAATAGATGGATATGAGAAGAGGAGAACACAGATACAGTGTACTTCAGTCAGAAATATTATGAAAGATGTTACTATACTGTGTAATAAATAATACACTGCATTCTAAGTGTGTATGACTGAGTGGAGGGAGTGGATGGATGGATAGATAGATGATGACTGACTGAGTGGAGGGAGTGGATGGATGGATAGATAGATGATGACTGACTGAGTGGAGGGAGTAGATGGATGGATAGATAGATGATGACTGACTGAGTGGAGGGAGTAGATGGATGGATAGATAGATGATGACTGACTGAGTGGAGGGAGTAGATGGATGGATAGATAGATAGATGATGACTGACTGAGTGGAGGGAGTAGATGGATGGATAGATAGAAGATGACTGACTGAGTGGAGGGAGTAGATGGATGGATAGATAGATGATGACTGACTGAGGGGAGGGAGTGGATGGAAATATGTGAGATTAGTTACAGGAGGTGAGCTACAATATAGGACATGTAGAGGTACTGTTCCAGTATTGTTCCAGTATACTATTGGTCAGGTAGAGGTATTGTTCCAGTATAGAACAGGTAAAGGTACTGTTCCAGTATACCGTTGGTCGGGTAAAGGTACTGTTCCAGTACTGTTCCAGTATACCGTTGGTCGGGTAAAGGTACTGTTCCAGTATTGTTCCAGTATACCGTTGGTCAGGTAAAGGTACTGTTCCAGTATTGTTCCAGTATAGGACAGATAGAGGTACTGTTCCAGTATAATGTTGGACAGGAAAAGGTACTGTTCCAATATAGGACAGATAGAGCTACTGTTCCAGTATACTGTATGTCAGGTAGAGGTATTGTTCCAGTATACTGTGGGTCAGGTAGAGGTATTGTTCCAGTATACTGTTGGTCAGGTAGAGGTACTGCTCCAGTATACTGTATGTCAGGTAGAGGTATTGTTCCAGTATACTGTAGGTCAGGTAGAGGTATTGTTCCAGTATACTGTTGGTCAGGTAGAGGTATTGTTCCAGTATACTGTAGGTCAGGTAGAGGTACTGTTCCAGTATTGTTCCAGTATAGGACAGATAGAAGTACTGTTCCAGTATTGTTAAAGTATACTGTAGGTCAGGTAGAGGTATTGTTCCAGTATACTGTAGGTCAGGTAGAGGTATTGTTCCAGTATACTGTAGGTCAGGTAGAGGTATTGTTACAGTATTGTTCCAGTATAGGACAGATAGAGGTACTGTTCCAGTATTGTTCCAGTATACTGTTGGTCAGGTAGAGGTATTGTTCCAGTATACTGTAGGTCAGGTAGAGGTATTGTTCCAGTATACCGTTGGTCAGGTAAAGGTATTGTTCCAGTATTGGACAGATAGAGGTACTGTTCCAGTATTGTTCCAGTATACTGTTGGTCAGGTAAAGGTACTGTTCCAGTATACTGTAGGTCAGGTAAAGGTACTGTTCCAGTATTGTTCCAGTATACCGTTGGTCAGGTAAAGGTACTGTTCCAGTATTGTTCTAGTATAGGTCAGGTAAATGTACTATTCCAGTATTGTTCCAGTATAGGTCAGGTAAATGTACTATTCCAGTATTGTTCCAGTATATGTCAGGTAAATGTACTATTACAGTATTGTTCCAGTATAGGTCAGGTAAATGTACTTTTCCAGTATTGTTCCAGTATACTGTTGGTCAGGTAAGGGTATTGTTCCAGTATTGTTCCAGTATAGGTCAGGTAAAGGTACTGTTCCAGTATTGTTCCAGTATACTGTTGGTCAGGTAGAGGTACTGTTCCAGTATAGGTCAGGTAGAGGTATTGTTCCAGTATTGTTCCAGTATAATGTTGGTCAGGTAGAGGTACTGTTCCAGTATAGGTCAGGTAGAGGTACTGTTCCAGTATTGTTCCAGTATACTGTTGGTCAGGTAGAGGTACTGTTCCAGTATTGTTCCAGTATACCTTTGGTCAGGTAAAGGTATTGTTCCAGTATTGTTCCAGTATAGGTCAGGTAAAGGTATTGTTCCAGTATTGTTCCAGTATACTGTTGGTCAGGTAGAGGTACTGTTCCAGTATTGTTCCAGTATAGAACAGGTAAAGGTATTGTTCCAGTATAATGTTGGTCAGGTAGAGGTACTGTTCCAGTATAGAACAGGTAAAGGTACTGTTCCAGTATTGTTCCAGTATACCATTCTTCAGGTAAAGGTACTGTTCCAGTATTGTTCCAGTATAGGTCAGGTAAAGGTATTGTTCCAGTATTGTTTCAGTATACTGTTGGTCAGGTAGAGGTACTGTTCCAGTATTGTTCCAGTATAGATAATAATAAATAATAATAATAATAATAATAAAAATAAATAAATAAAAAATAAATAAAAAATAGAACAGGTAGAGGTACTGTTCCAGTATTGTTCCAGTATAGAATAGGTAAATGTACTATTCCAGTATTGTTCCAGTATACTGTTGGTCAGATAAATGTACTATTCCAGTATTGTTCCAGTATAATGTTGGTCAGGTAGAGGTACTGTTCCAGTATTGTTCTAGTATAGGTCAGGTAGAGGTACTGTTCCAGTATTGTTCCAGTATAGAACAGGTAGAGGTACTGTTCCAGTAATGTTCCAGTATAGAACAGGTAAATGTACTATTCCAGTATTGTTCCAGTATAATGTTGGTCAGGTAGAGGTATTTTTCCAGTATTGAACAGGTAAAGGTACTGTTCCAGTATACTGTTGGTCAGGTAAAGGTACTGTTCCAGTATTGTTTCAGTATAGGTCAGGTAAAGGCACTGTTCCAGTATTGTTCCAGTATACCGTTGGTCAGGTAAAGGTATTGTTCCAGTGTTGTTCCAGTATAGGTCAGGTAAAGGTATTGTTCCAGTATTGTTCCAGTATACTGTTGGTCAGGTAGAGGTACTGTTCCAGTATTGTTCCAGTATAGAACAGGTAAAGGTATTGTTCCAGTATAATGTTGGTCAGGTAGAGGTACTGTTCCAGTATTGTTCCAGTATAGAACAGGTAAAGGTACTGTTCCAGTATTGTTCCAGTATACCATTCGTCAGGTAAAGGTATTGTTCCAGTGTTGTTCCAGTATAGGTCAGGTAAAGGTATTGTTCCAGTATTGTTCCAGTATACTGTTGGTCAGGTAGAGGTACTGTTCCAGTATTGTTCCAGTATAGAACAGGTAAATGTACTATTCCAGTATTGTTCCAGTATACTGTTGGTCAAGTAAATGTACTATTCCAGTATTGTTCCAGTATAATGTTGGTCAGGTAGAGGTACTGTTCCAGTATTGTTCTAGTATAGGCCAGGTAAAGGTACTGTTCCAGTATTGTTCCAGTATACTGTTGGTCAAGTAAATGTACTATTCCAGTATTGTTCCAGTATAATGTTGGTCAGGTAGAGGTACTGTTCCAGTATTGTTCTAGTATAGGTCAGGTAAAGGTACTGTTCCAGTATTGTTCCAGTATACTGTTGGTCAGGTAAATGTACTATTCCAGTATTGTTCCAGTATAGGTCAGGTAAAGGTATTGTTCCAGTATACTGTTGGTCAGGTAGAGGTACTGTTCCAGTATTGTTCCAGTATAGAACAGGTAAATGTACTATTCCAGTATTGTTCCAGTATACTGTTGGTCAGGTAAATGTACTATTCCAGTATTGTTCCAGTATAATGTTGGTCAGGTAGAGGTACTGTTCCAGTATTGTTCTAGTATAGGTCAGGTAAAGGTACTGTTCCAGTATTGTTCCAGTATACTGTTTGTCAAGTAAATGTACTATTCCAGTATTGTTCCAGTATAATGTTGGTCAGGTAGAGGTACTGTTCCAGTATTGTTCTAGTATAGGTCAGGTAAAGGTACTGTTCCAGTATTGTTCCAGTATACTGTTTGTCAAGTAAATGTACTATTCCAGTATTGTTCCAGTATAATGTTGGTCAGGTAAAGGTACTGTTCCAGTATTGTTCCAGTATACTGTTGGTCAGGTAAATGTACTATTCCAGTATTGTTCCAGTATAGGTCAGGTAAAGGTACTGTTCCAGTATTGTTCCAGTATACTGTTGATCAGGTAGAGGTACTGCTCCAGTATTGTTCCAGTATAGAACAGGTAAAGTTAATGTTCCAGTATACTGTAGGTCAGGTAAAGGTATTGTTCCAGTATTGTTCCAGTATACTGTTGGTCAGGTAGAGGTACTGTTCCAGTATTGTTCCAGTATAGAACAGGTAGAGGTACTGTTCCAGTATTGTTCCAGTATAGAACAGGTAAATGTACTATTCCAGTATTGTTCCAGTATACTGTTGGTCAGATAAATGTACTATTCCAGTATTGTTCCAGTATAATGTTGGTCAGGTAGAGGTACTGTTCCAGTATTGTTCTAGTATAGGTCAGGTAAAGGTACTGTTCCAGTATTGTTCCAGTATACTGTTGGTCAGGTAAATGTACTATTCCAGTATTGTTCCAGTATAGAACAGGTAAAGATACTGTTCCAGTATTGTTCCAGTATACTGTTGATCAGGTAGAGGTACTGCTCCAGTATTGTTCCAGTATACTGTTGATCAGGTAGAGGTATTGTTTCAGTATAGTACAGGTAGAGGTATTGTTCCAGTATTGTTCCAGTATACTGTTGGTCAGGTAAAGGTACTGTTCCAGTATACTGTTGGTCAGGTAGAGGTACTGTTCCAGTATTGTTCCAGTATACTGTTGGTTAGGTAAAGGTACTGTTCCAGTATACTGTTGGTCAGGTAGAGGTACTGTTCCAGTATTGTTCCAGTATACTGTTGATCAGGTAGAGGTATTGTTCCAGTATAGAACAGGTAAAGGTACTGTTCCAGTTTTGTTCCAGTATAGGTCAGATAGAGGTATTGTTCCAGTACTGTTCCAGTATAGGTCAGGTAGAGGTACTGTTCCAGTATTGTTCCAGTATTGTTCCTGTGTCCAACCTGTCCAGTGTGTCCTTCCCACCCAGACCTCTAACCAGCCTGGAAGACTCTCCAAGGGTAGCCAAGATGTGTGCCATGGCCTCACCTTTCAGGGTTCCCCCGCTACTGGACCCCCCCGCCCCGGGCCCTGCCACCCTGGACGAACCACCAGGTACCCACAATGCAATGCATCAAGAACAAGTGGCCTCAAATCCTACCTAGGCCCTGTTTAAATGTAATCTTATAACATTAGTACCCAGATTTGTAGACTGCTTTTCAACCTGACATTGTCCTTCAGTGTATGAGTATGTTGTCAACGAGTCATTGATGAGAACTCACCCATCACTATTTGTTTCAATGTGTTAATGCATATGTGTTTGTTGTTTTCCAGCGACAGCAAAGACCACTCCTAAGATTCTGCTACGCCCCAGCCCAGAGGAGGAAGAGCTCTATGGGTGAGTAAGATCACAGCCCAAAGAAACCCTGAGCTGACTGTTTAGTAAAGGTTACATATGGAAGAGGAAGAGAGGCAGGAGAAAGAAAGGAGTGATAGTGTTCCTCTAGTCTTTTAATTTGACTGAACCTTTATTTAACTAGGCAAGTCAGTTAACATCTTTGTCGTCAATCTTCGTTTAAATAAATACAAATTCTTAAGACCTTCATGGTACCAATATTTGCTTCTAATACATCAGATGTAAACTCAGCAAAAAAAAAGAAACGTCCCTTTTTCAGGACCCTGTCTTTCAAAGATAATTCTTCACAGATCTTCATCGTAAAGGGTTTGAACACTGTTTCCCGTGCTTGTTCAATGAACCGTAAACAATTAATGAACATGCACCTGTGGAACGGTCGTTAAGACACTAACAGCTTACAGATGGTAGGCAATTAAGATCACAGTTATGAAAACTTAGGATACTAAAGAGGCCTTTCTAATGATTCTGAAAATCACCAAAAGAAAGATGCCCAGGGTCCCTGCTCATCTGCGTGAATGTGCCTTAGGCATGCTGCAAGGAGGCATGAGGACTACAGATGTGGCCAGGGCAATAAATTGCAATGTCTGTACTGTGAGACACCTAAGACAGTGCTACAGGGAGACAGGACAGACAGCTGATCATCCTCGCAGTGGCAGAGCACGTGTAACAACACCTGCACAGGATTGGTACATCCAAACATCACACCTGTGGAACAGGTACAGGATGGTAGCAACATCTGCCCGAGTTACACCAGGAACACACAATCCCTCCATCAGTGCTCAGACTGTCTGCAATAGGCTGAGAGAGGCTGGACTGAGGGCTTGTAGGCCAGGTCCTCGGAAAATAAAAGAGAGCCGCACACTCGAGGAGCTCAGATCCAAAAATATAATTACCAACGTTTCAACGACCAGGGTTACCAACGACAGCCAAGCTGTCTTCATCAGGGTATAATCACAAACACTGCGGGATGACTCGTTTATATAGTGTCAAAGGACACTGTTGTCTGTAATCATAGCCAAGAGTGGCCTAATATCATTGGTTAATAATGAAATATTAAAATGTCACACAAAAAACAGCATACAAACAACAAATGGATAGCATACGATCATAGATTCATTTGACTATACAAGCTTACATACAATTACAATGGCAAAGTCACAATAATCACAAGAATGGCTTCAGATCAAAGTCTACGTTGAGACCGAAGGGCGCAAAGGTCTTTAAATTAAAGATCCAGGCAGCCTCTCGTTTTAACAATAAATTATCAAGGTCACCCACTCTCCTAGGGAGGGTGACATGTTCGATGCCAATATAACGCAGAGACTAAATCGAGTGGCCTGCCTCCAAGAAGTGGGCTGTAAAGTTTTTACACCTAATGGTGCTACAATCCTCTGAGATACGTAAGGCACCAGACATCACTGGCAACAACGTCGCTTATGGGCACAAATCCACCGTCGCTGCGTTACACCGAGGCGTTACACCGAGGCCTGTACTCTGGAGCGGGATCGATTTGGAGGTGGAGGGGCCGTCATGGTCTGGGGCGGTGTGTCACCGCATCATCGGACTGAGCTTGTTGTCATTGCAGGCAATCTCAACGCAGTGCATTACAGGGAAGACATCCTCCTCCCTCATGTGGTACCCTTCCTGCAGGCTCATCCTGACATGACCCTCCAGCATGACAATGCCACCAGCCATACTGCTCACGCTGTGCGTGATTTCCTGCAAGGCAGGAATGTCAGTGTACTCCCATGGCCAGCAAAGAGCCAGGATATCAATCCCATTGAGCACGTCTGGGACCTGTTGGATCGGAGGGTGAGGGCTAGGGCCACTCCTCCCAGAAATGTCTGGGAACTTGCAGGTGCCTTGGTGGAAGAGTGGGGTAACATCTCACAGCAAGAACTGCCAAATCTGGTGCAGTCCATGAGGAGAAGATGCACAGCAGTACTTAATTGCAGCTGGTGGCCACATCAGATACTGACTGTTACTTTAGATTTTGACCCCCCCCCCCTCCCCCCTTTTTCAGGAACACATTATTCAATTTCTATTAGTCACATGTCTGTGCAACTTGTCCAGTTTAAGTCTCAGTTGTTGAATCTTATGTTCATACAAATATTGACACACGTTAAGTTTGCTGAAAATAAACACAGTTGACAGTGAGAGGACGTTTCTTTTTATGCTGATTTTATGTCCTTAAACCGATTATTTAAAAACCATGCACAGAAGAAGTTATAATGATAGTTCCGTTGCTCATGGCAGCCTGCTGTACTCCAGTCGGCCTTCAACTTGAATTACTCAATGATTTTTATTTATTTATTATTTAATAACTAGGCAAGCCAGTTAAGAACAAATTATTATTTCCAATGACGGCCTACCAAAAGGCCTCCTGTGGGGACGGGGGCTGGGATCAAATAAAAGATGTTGGACAAAACACACATCACGACAAGAGAGACAACACAACACTACATGTATAGAAACCTAAGACAGCAACACAACATGGCAGCACAGCATGGCAGCAACACAACATGATAACACAGCATGGTAGCAACACATGACAACACAGCATGGTAGCAACACATGACAACACAGCATGGTAGCAACACATGACAACACAGCATGGTAGCAACACCACATGGCTGCAGCACAATATGGTAGCAGCACAGAACATGATACAAACATTATTGGGCACAGACAACAGCACAAAGGGCAAGAAGGTAGAGACAACAATACATCACGTAAAGCAGCCACAACTGTCAGTAAGAGAGTCCATGATTAAGACTTTGAATGAAGAGACAGAGATAAAAAAACTGTCCAGTTTGAGTGTTTGTTGCAGTGTGTTTATGTGTGTATCTCACCTACTGAGTTGATCCTGCAGGAACCACTTGTAATCTTGCCATCCATTCAGGGCTAACACGGTGATGGTGAGTTTCCAGAAGGGGGACAGTGTGGGTCTGAGGCTGGCGGGGGGCAACGATGTGGGCATCTTCATCGCTGGCATCCAGGAGGGCAGTCCTGCCGAGGAGGAGGGCCTACGCACTGGAGACCAGATCATAAAGGTAACGACCTTTGGAACTGTGAATGACCTTGAACGTCTGAATTCAACACAAAACTTGTAAAAACCAAAAGCAAAGCAAACATCTGTGAAAGTGAACACAAACTTTCTGAAAGATCTGTTGTGGAATCTAGTCAGTAAAACAACCCTTCGTGTGTGTGTGTGTGTGTGTGTGTGTGTGTGTGTGTGTGTGTGTGTGTGTGTGTGTGCGTGTGCGTGTGTGTGTACAGGTGAATAAGGTAGAGTTTCGAGGCATCGTGAGAGAGGAGGCTGTTCTCTGTCTGCTGGAGATTCCTAAAGGAGAGGACGTCACCATACTGGCCCAGAGTAAACCTGATGGTGAGGCTTTACACACTTCAACATTCTGTTTCAGTGTTCTAGAGTCTTGCACATCAGTGTTCTGGAGTCTTACAGGGCATGTCGGTGTTCTAGAGTCTTACACAGCAGTGTTCTGGAGTCTTACAGGGCATGTCGGTGTTCTAGAGTCTTACACAGCAGTGTTCTGGAGTCTTACAGGGCATGTCAGTGTTCTAGAGTTTTCATCATGTTTCGCTGTGTCCCATGGGCTTTCCTAGGGTTTTAGGTTCCAATATATATCCAACCCCAGAGGGTTCTAGACATTTTCTTCTAGGGATCCCACACATTTTGTTCTAGGTTACCCTTCAGTATTCACTAGAGTTAACCACATAATGGGATTTCATTGCAGTAGAAAAATACTTGGATTTTTCCTACTTTACCTGGGAGATACGTTTTCGTTCACTAAATGTTTACTTTTATTAAATTATACAATTTTTCCTGACGAGACATTTAGTCTGAGTTTCAAATAAACAATGGGGAACAGCTTGACAGGAAGGGAGAAGGTAGTGCTAGTCTAGTTGAATCGGTGCTTTATGTAGGATATGAGAGGATTCAAGTGAACAGTGGAATAACCCCCTGAGCAGAGGTTCATACTGTCCTCTCCATGCTCCTCTCTACTCATTACACACACACACACACACACACACACACACACACACACACACACACACACACACACACACACACACACACACACACACACTGTGTCAGTGTGCTGTGTGTCTGTAATAGCTGTGTCCGTGTGCTGTGTGTCTGTAATAGCTGTGTCGGTGTGCTGTGTGTCTGTAGTAGCTGTGTCGGTGTGCTGTGTGTCTGTAATAGCTGTGTCGGTGTGCTATGTGTCTGTAGTAGCTGTGTCAGTGTGCTATGTGTCTGTAGTAGCTGTGTCAGTGTGCTATGTGTCTGTAATAGCTGTGTCAGTGTGCTATGTGTCTGTAGTAGCTGTGTCGGTGTGCTGTGTGTCTGTAGTAGCTGTGTCGGTGTGCTGTGTGTCTGTAGTAGCTGTGTCGGTGTGCTGTGTGTCTGTAATAGCTGTGTCGGTGTGCTGTGTGTCTGTAATAGCTGTGTCGGTGTGCTGTGTGTCTGTAGTAGCTGTGTCGGTGTGCTGTGTGTCTGTAATAGCTGTGTCGGTGTGCTATGTGTCTGTAGTAGCTGTGTCAGTGTGCTGTGTGTCTGTAATAGCTGTGTCGGTGTGCTGTGTGTCTGTAGTAGCTGTGTCAGTGTGCTATGTGTCTGTAGTAGCTGTGTCAGTGTGCTATGTGTCTGTAGTAGCTGTGTCAGTGTGCTGTGTGTCTGTAGTAGCTGTGTCAGTGTGCTATGTGTCTGTAGTAGCTGTGTCGGTGTGCTATGTGTCTGTAGTAGCTGTGTCAGTGTGCTATGTGTCTGTAGTAGCTGTGTCAGTGTGCTGTGTGTCTGTAGTAGCTGTGTCAGTGTGCTATGTGTCTGTAGTAGCTGTGTCGGTGTGCTGTGTGTCTGTAATAGCTGTGTCGGTGTGCTGTGTGTCTGTAGTAGCTGTGTCAGTGTGCTATGTGTCTGTAGTAGCTGTGTCAGTGTGCTGTGCGTCTCTCTCTCTCTCTCTCTCTCCTCATCCTTATCTCTCCATGGTGTGAGATAGTGCCTCTGGGGTACAGGTCTACCAGTGTGATCTGTAAAGCATGGGGACTGAATTGGGACATAGAACATAGGAACTGAATGGGGACATAGAGCATGGGGGCTGAATGGGGACATAGAACATAGGGACTGAATGGGGACATAGAGCATGGGGACTGAATGGGGACATAGAGCGTGGGGACTGAATGGGGACATAGAGCATGGGGACTGAATGGGGACATAGAGCGTGGGGACTGAATGGGGACATAGAGCATGGGGACTGAATGGGGACAGAGCATGGGGGCTGAATGGGGACATAGAGCATGGGAACTGAATGGGGACTGAATGGGGACATAGAGCATGGGGACTGAATGGGGACATAGAGCATGGGAACTGAATGGGGACATAGAGCATGGGGACTGAATGGGGACATAGAGCATGGGAACTGAATGGGGACTGAATGGGGACATAGAGCATGGGGACTGAATGGGGACTGAATGGGGACTGAATGGGGACATAGAGCATGGGAACTGAATGGGGACATAGAGCATGGGGACTGAATGGGGACTGAATGGGGACATAGAGCATGGGAACTGAATGGGGACATAGAGCATGGGGACTGAATGGGGACATAGAGCATGGGAACTGAATGGGGACTGAATGGGGACATAGAGCATGGGGACTGAATGGGGACTGAATGGGGACATAGAGCATGGGGACTGAATGGGGACATAGAGCATGGGGACTGAATGGGGACATAGAGCATGGGGACTGAATGGGGACATAGAGCATGGGGACTGAATGGGGACATAGAGCATGGGGAGTAAAGAGCCACTTGTTCCTGTTGACGTTCATTAACCCTGGTCGTTGAAAGCTACAGATTGTATCAGTGGTGGCTGGTGGTACTTTAGATCGGAGGACGGGCTCATAGTAATGGTCAGAATGGAATAAATAGAGTTGTATATCAAACATTCCATGGACACCATTCCAGACAATATTACAAGCCCTTCTCCCCTCAGCAGCCTCCTCTGCCACTGGTCTACAGTTAGTAGTATGAGCAGGGAGGCAATCCTGATCTCTCTCTCTTTTCTCCGCCCTCCCTCCCCCCTCTCTCTTTCTCCCCACTCTCTCTCTCTCTTTCTCTTTTCTCCACCCTCCCCCCCCCACTCTCTTTCTCCCCACTCTCTCTCTCTCTTTCTCTTTTCTCCGCCCCCCCCCACTCTCTTTCTCCCCACTCCACTCTCTCTTTCTCTTTTCTCCGCCCCCCACTCTCTTTTCCCCCACTCTCTCTCTCTCTTTCTCTTTTCTCCACCCCCCACTCTCTTTCTCCCCCTCTCTCTCTCTCTTTCTCTTTTCTCCACCCCCCCACTCTCTTTCTCCCCACTCTCTCTCTCTCTTTCTCTTTTCTCCACCCCCCCACTCTCTTTCTCCCCACTCTCTCTCTCTCTTTCTCTTTTCTCCGCCCCCCCCACTCTTTCTCCCCACTCTCTCTCTCTCTTTTCTTTTCTCCACCCTCCCCCCCCACTCTCTCTTTCTCTTTTCCTCACCCTCTCTCCCTCCCCCCCTCTATTTTTCTCCCTCCCTCTCTCTCTCCCCCCCTTCCTTTCTCCAGTCTACAATGACATCCTGGCGTCGGGTCGTGGGGACTCCTTCTTTATCAGGACTCATTTTGAGTATGAGCGGGAGGCCCCCCAGAGCCTGGCTTTCTCCAGAGGGGAGATCTTTAAGGTGGTGGACACCCTCTACGACGGCAAGCTGGGCAACTGGCTGGCCATCCGCACCGGCAAGGACAAACAGCTGCTAGAGAAGGGCATCATCCCCAACAAGAGCAGGTAATCATCCCTAAGGCATCATCCATAATGAACAGGTAATCACCCCTAAGGCATCATCCATAATGAACAGGTAATCACCCCTAATGCATCATCCATAATGAACAGGTAATCATCCCTAAGGCATCATCCATAATGAACAGGTAATCACCCCTAATGCATCATCCATAATGAACAGGTAATCATCCCTAAGGCATCATCCATAATGAACAGGTAATCATCCCTAAGGCATCATCCATAATGAACAGGTAATCATCCCTAAGGCATCATCCATAATGAACAGGTAATCATCCCTAAGGCATCATCCATAATGAACAGGTAATCATCCCTAAGGCATCATCCATAATGAACAGGTAATCATCCCTAAGGCATCATCTATAATGAACAGGTAATCATCCCTAAGGCATCATCCATAATGAACAGGTAATCATCCCTAAGGCATCATCCATAATGAACAGGTAATCATCCCTAAGGCATCATCCATAATGAACAGGTAATCATCCCTAAGGCATCATCTATAATGAACAGGTAATCATCCCTAAGGCATCATCCATAATGAACAGGTAATCATCCCTAAGGCATCATCCATAATGAACAGGTAATCATCCCGAAAGGCATCATCCATAATGAACAGGTAATCACCCCTAACTAGAGCAGGTGAGATGAACTAGGAGGAAACTAAATGAGAGTTTCTGAAGACAGGATTTGGCCCTGCTATAGTAACTTTTCGAGGACAGATAAGATTCCCTGGCCATCAGTTGACTGTTAGGGGTGTTCAGTCACATCAGTATCATCTCTCTCTGTCACGTTGGTGTGAAGAGATTCGGGAGACAGACGTAGGAATACGTAATCGTTTTTTTTTAACTGTACCTCAATTACGGCGTAAAGGCACGGGGACGAAGACCAAACAAACACAACACAAAACATAGGGTAGTAACCCTAACAAAAGAGTGAGGAGTACCTTGAATTAATAACACAAGCGTGCAACGATTATCACACGGGATGAGACCCGTAATCATCTGTGCAATCCACAAGTGCACGAAAGCCCGAAACACACAGCGCAGGTCCTCACAGTACCAACGGACATTGTAACAATAATCAACAGCACCGTGGTGAACAGAAGGGCACATATATATACACATACAATCAGTGGGAATAGGGGACAGGTGTCCGTGATGACAGTTCTGGAGGGATCTGTGACACTCTTCTCTCTGTCTTACAGACTCCTCGATCACACACTCTCTCAACTTTGATCCCAACACACACACACACACACACTTCACACACACACACTTCACACACAACGCTCACACACACACACGCCTACACACACACACACTACACACACACACACACACGTTCACACACACACACACACACTTCACACACACACTACACACACACACACACTGCACACACACACACACACTTCACACACACACGCTCACACACACACACACAGACTTCACACACACAAACTGAAAGTATTTTTATATATATTTTGTATTGTTAACACACCTGTCTTGGTTCATCTGTCTTCATCTCCCACACCAACTTACTCTTACTCTAGCATACTGCCCTCTTCCTCTCACCATCCTGTCTCCTCATCCCCTTCTTCCCTCCTTCTCACCATCCTGTCTCCTCATCCCCCTCTTCCCTCCTTCTCTCCCTCTCACCATCCTGTCTCCTCATCCCCTCCTTCTCTCCCTCTCATCATCCTGTCTCCTCATTCCCTCATTCCCTCCTTCTCCCCCTCTCACCATCCTCTCTCCTCATCCCCTCCTCCTCTTCCTCTCACCATCCTGTCTCCTCATCCCCTCCTTCTCTCCCTCTCACCATCCTGTCTCCTCATCCCCTCCTTCTCCCCCTCTCACCATCCTCTCTCCTCATCCCCTCCTTCTCTTCCTCTCACCATCCTGTCTCCTCATTCCCTCCTTCTCCCCGACTCACCATCCTCTCTCCTCATCCCCTCCTTCTCTCCCTCTCACCATCCTGTCTCCTCATTCCCTCCTTCTCTCCCTCTCACCATCCTGTCTCCTCACCCCCCTCATTCACTCCTTCTCCCCCTCTCACCATCCTGTCTCCTCATTCCCTCATTCCCTCCTTCTCCCCCTCTCACCATCCTGTCTCCTCATTCCCTCATCCCCTCCTTCTCCCCCTCTCACCATCCTGTCTCCTCACCCCCTCTTCCCTCCTTCTCACCATCCTGTCTCCTCATCCCCTTCTTCCCTCCTTCTCCCCCTCTCATCATCCTGTCTCCTCACCCCCCTCTTCCCTCCTTCTCTCCCTCTCACCATCCTGTCTCCTCACCCCCCTCTTTCCTCCTTCTCTCCCTCTCACCATCCTGTCTCCTCACCCCCCTCTTCCCTCCTTCTCTCCCTCTCACCATCCTGTCTCCTCACCCCCTCATTCCCTCCTTCTCCCCCTCTCACCATCCTGTCTCCTCATTCCCTCATTCCCTCCTTCTCCCCCTCTCACCATCCTGTCTCCTCATCCCCTCCTTCTCTCCCTCTCACCATCCTGTCTCCTCATTCCCTCATTCCCTCCTTCTCCCCCTCTCACCATCCTGTCTCCTCATTCCCTCCTTCTCTCCCTCTCACCATCCTGTCTCCTCATCCCCTCCTTCTCTCCCTCTCACCATCCTGTCTCCTCATTCCCTCCTTCTCCCCCTCTCATCATCCTGTCTCCTCATCCCCTCCTTCTCTCCCTCTCACCATCCTGTCTCCTCATCCCCCTCTTCCCTCCTTCTCCCCCTCTCACCATCCTGTCTCCTCACCCCCCTCATCCCCTCCTTCTCCCCCTCTCAACATCCTGTCTCCTCATCCCCTCCTTCTCCCCCTCTCATCATCCTGTCTCCTCATCCCCTCCTTCTCTCCCTCTCACCATCCTGTCTCCTCATCCCCTCCTTCTCTCCCTCTCACCATCCTGTCTCCTCATCCCCTCCTCTCCCTCTCATCATCCTGTCTCCTCATCCCCCTCTTCCCTCCTTCTCTCCCTCTCATCATCCTGTCTCCTCATCCCCTTCTTCCCTCCTTCTCTCCCTCTCATCATCCTGTCTCCTCATCCCCTTCTTCCCTCCTTCTCTCCCTCTCATCATCCTGTCTCCTCATCCGCTCCTTCTCTCCCTCTCACCATCCTGTCTCCTCATCCCCTTCTTCCCTCCTTCTCCCCCTCTCATCATCCTGTCTTCTCATCCCCCTCTTCCCTCACAATTTCTTTCTCTTGACCACTCCTCATCTCTCATCACTTTCTGTTCTGTTCTGCCCCGTCTCACCAAGTGTCTCAAACTCTCTCCCTGTCTCTTTCATGCCCTCTCTTTCTCAGTTCAATTCAAGGGGCTTTTTTGGTATCGGAAACACATGTTAACATCGCCAAAGCAAATTTTTTATTTATGTTTTATTTCACCTTTATTTAACCAGGTAGGCTAGTTGAGAACAAGTTCTCATTTGCAACTGCGACCTGGCCAAGATAAAGCATAGCAGTGTGAACAGACAACACAGAGTTACACATGGAGTAAACAATAAACAAGTCAATAACACAGTAAAAAAAAAGAGTCTATATACATTGTGTGCAAAAGGCATGAGGTAGGTGAATAATTACAATTTTGCAGATTAACACTGGAGTGATAAATGATCAGATGGTCATGTACAGGTAGAGATATTGGTGTGCAAAAGAGCAGAAAAGTAAATAAATAAAAACAGTATGGGGATGAGGTAGGTAAAATTGGGTGGGCTATTTACCGATAAGACTATGTACAGCTGCAGCGATCGGTTAGCTGCTCAGATAGCAGATGTTTAAAGTTGGTGAGGGAGATAAGTCTCCAACTTCAGCGATTTTTGCAATTAGTTCCAGTCACAGGCAGCAGAGAACTGGAAGGAAAGGGGGCCAAATGAGGTGTTGGCTTTAGGGATGATCAGTGAGATACACCTGCTGGAGCGCGTGCTACGGGTGGGTGTTGCCATCGTGACCAGTGAACTGAGATAAGGCGGAGCTTAACCTAGCATGGACTTGTAGATGACCTGGAACCAGTGGGTCTGGCGACGAATATGTAGCGAGGGCCAGCCGACTAGAGCATACAAGTCGCAGTGGTGGGTGGTATAAGGTGCTTTAGTGACAAAACGGATGGCACTGTGATAAACTGCATCCAGTTTGCTGAGTAGAGTGTTGGAAGCTATTTTGTAGATGACGTCGCCAAAGTCGAGGATCGGTAGGATAGTCAGTTTTACTAGGGTAAGTTTGGCGGCGTGAGTGAAGGAGGCTTCGTTGCGGAATAGAAAGCCGACTCTAGATTTGATTTTCGATTGGAGATGTTTGATATGAGTCTGGAAGGAGAGTTTACAGTCTAGCCAGACACCTAGGTACTTATAGGTGTCCGCATATTCAAGGTCGGAACCATCCAGGGTGGTGATACTAGTCAGGCGTGCGGGTGCAGGCAGCGAACGGTTGAAAAGCATGCATTTGGTTTTACTAGCCTTTAAGAGCAGTTGGAGGCCACGGAAGGAGTGTTGTATGGCATTGAAGCTTGTTTGGAGGTTAGATAGCACAGTGTCCAAGGACGGGCCGGAAGTATATAGAATGGTGTCGTCTGCGTAGAGGTGGATCAGGGAATCGCCTGCAGCAAGAGCAACATCATTGATATATACAGAGAAAAGAGTCGGCCCGAGAATTGAACCCTGTGGCACCCCCATAGAGACTGCCAGAGGACCGGACAGCATGCCCTCCGATTTGACACACTGAACTCTGTCTGCAAAGTAGTTGGTGAACCAGGCAAGGCAGTCATCAGAAAAACCGAGGCTACTGAGTCTGCCGATAAGAATATGGTGATTGACAGAGTCGAAAGCCTTGGCAAGGTCGATGAAGACGGCTGCACAGTACTGTCTTTTATCGATGGCCGTTATGATATCGTTTAGTACCTTGAGCGTGGCTGAGGTGCACCCGTGACCGGCTCGGAAACCAGATTGCACAGCGGAGAAGGTACGGTGTGACTCGAGATGGTCAGTGACCTGTTTGTTGACTTGGCTTTCGAAGACCTTAGATAGGCAGGGCAGGATGGATATAGGTCTGTAACAGTTTGGGTCCAGGGTGTCTCCCCCTTTGAAGAGGGGGATGACTGCGGCAGCTTTCCAATCCTTGGGGATCTCAGACGACATGAAAGAGAGGTTGAACAGGCTGGTAATAGGGGTTGCGACAATGGCGGCGGATAGTTTTAGATATAGAGGGTCCAGATTGTCAAGCCCAGCTGATTTGTACGGGTCCAGGTTTTGCAGCTCTTTCAGAACATCTGCTATCTGGATTTGGGTAAAGGAGAACCTGGAGAGGCATGGGCGAGTAGCTGCGGGGGGGCGGAGCTGTTGGCCGAGGTTGGAGTAGCCAGGCGGAAGGCATGGCCAGCCGTTGAGAAATGCTTGTTGAAGTTTTCGATAATCATGGATTTATCGGTGGTGACCGTGTTACCTAGCCTCAGTGCAGTGGACAGCTGGGAGGAGGTGCTCTTGTTCTCCATGGACTTCCCAGTGTCCCAGAACTTTTTGGAGTTGGAGCTACAGGATGCAAATTTCTGCCTGAAGAAGCTGGCCTTAGCTTTCCTGACTGACTGCGTGTATTGGTTCCTGACTTCCCTGAACAGTTGCATATCGCCGGGACTATTCGATGCTATTGCAGTCCGCCACAGGATGTTTTTGTGCTGGTTGAGGGCAGTCAGGTCTGGAGTGAACCAAGGGCTATATCTGTTCTTAGTTCTGCATTTTTTGAACAGAGCATGCTTATCTAAAATGGTGAGGAAGTTACTTTTAAAGAATGACCAGGCATCGTCAACTGACGGGATGAGGTCAATGTCCTTCCAGGATACCCGGGCCAGGTCGATTAGAAAGGCCTGCTCACAGAAGTGTTTTAGGGATCGTTTGACAGTGATGAGGGGTGGTCGTTTGACTGCGGCTCCGTAGCGGATACAGGCAATGAGGCAGTGATCATTGAGATCCTGTTTGAAGACGGCGGAGGTGTATTTGGAGGGCCAGATGGTCAGGATGACGTCTATGAGGGTGCCCTTGTTTACAGATTTAGGGTTGTATCTGGTGGGTTCCTTGATGATTTGTGTGAGATTGAGGGCATCTAGCTTAGATTGTAGGACTGCCGGGGTGTTAAGCATATCCCAGTTTAGGTCCCCTAACAGAACAAACTCTGAAGCTAGATGGGGGGCGATCAATTCACAAATGGTGTCCAGGGCACAGCTGGGAGCTGAGGGGGGTCGCTAGCAGGCGGCAACAGTGAGAGACTTATTTCTGGAGAGAGTCATTTTTAAGATTAGTAGTTCGAACTGTTTGGGTATGGACCTGGAAAGTATGACATTACTTTGCAGGCTCTCTCTGCAGTAGACTGCAACTCCTCCCCCTTTGGCAGTTCTATCTTGACGGAAAATGTTGTAGTTGGGTATGGAAATCTCAGAATTTTTGGTGGCCTTCCTGAGCCAGGATTCAGACACGGCAAGGACATCAGGGTTCGCAGAGTGTGCTGAAGCAGTGATAAAATGGATAATAAACAAAAGTGAAATAAACAATAAAAATAATAGACATTTCAAATGTCATATTATGTCTATATACAGTGTTGTAATGATGCAAATAGTTAAAGTAAAAAAAGAGAAAATAAAAAAGATAAATATGGTGTTTGTTCTTCACTGGCTGCCCTTTTCTCGTGGCAACAGGTCACACATCTTGCTGCTGTGATGCACACTGTGTAATTTCGCCCAGTAGATATGGGAGTTTATCAAAATTGTATTTGTTATCAAGTTCTTTGTGGATCTGTGGAATTTGAGGATAATATGTGTCTCTAATATGGTCATACTCTCTCTCTGTCTGTCGGTCTCTCTCTCTCTTTCCCTCTCCCTCCCTCCCAGGGCTGACCAGATGGCGAGTGTCCAGAACTCCCATAAGGCCACTGGGACGGACCGGGCTGACTTCTGGCGTCTGAGGGGTCAAAGGGCAGCTAAGAGAAAGGAGCTGAGGAAGAGCAGAGAGGACGTCAGCGCTACGCCCGTCGCCACACGCTTCCCCGCGTACGAGAGAGTCGTGCTCCGAGAGGGTGGGTCTGACATTCTAGGGTAACGACACAAGAAATAAGAGTTGAGGAGAGAGGGAGAGAAGAGAGGGGAGGGGAGAGGAGGTAGAAGATGAGAGGAGAAGAGAGGGGGAGATGAGAGGGAGGGAGAAGACACAGGGAGGAGAGAAGAGGGGGAGAAGAGCGAGAGAGGTGTAGGGAAAGTTGAGGGTAAGTATATCATTAAGGAGAGGAGAGGGGGAAGTTGAGGAGAAGTATATAATTGAGGAGAGGAGAGGGGGAAGTTGAGAAGTATATAATTGAGGAGAGGAGAGGGGGAAGTTGAAAGGCAGGCCTGCATTGGGAAACAGACAGGAAACAACACACACACAGGAAGGGGGAGTGGGAGGGTACAGTGAGAGAAAGATGGTTGTCACGCTAAACACAGGAAATACACACCACAGGGGAGAACGAGTAGGTTGGAAGGTGAGGGGGATGGGGGAGGGGAAGTGAGGTGAGAGGAGAATGGTCCTCAGAGAGGGCATGTCAATGGGTCAGACAGGAGCTACGCCGTTCTGGAGAGGATACAGGAAGGGGGGAAAGGAAGATGGCGAGAGAAAGTTGATGAAAAGAGAGAGACGACAGGAGGAGATGGAAAGGAGAGAGGAAGGGAACGCCAAAGAGGAGAAAGACAAGGTTACAGAAGAATGGACAGTGACATTAGAAGGAGATAACTGGACAGAAGGGTAGAACAGGTGGAAGAGGAGGAGGAGTGTATCTATGAAACGAAGAACAGGGATGTATTAAAGCAGTTGCTCTTTCTCTGCTGTTGTTTCAGTCAAGCAGACAAACAGAAACAATGGTGTTCTATGGCTGACAGGACTGAGACAGGACTGAGACAGGGCTGAGACAGGGCTGAGACTGAGACAGGGCTGAGACAGGACTGAGACAGGACTGAGACAGGACTGAGACAGGACTGAGACAGGACTGAGACTGAGACAGGACTGAGACAGGGCTGAGACTGAGACAGGGCTGAGACAGGGCTGAGACAGGACTGAGACAGGACTGAGACAGGACTGAGACAGGACTGAGACTGAGACAGGACTGAGACAGGGCTGAGACTGAGACAGGGCTGAGACAGGGCTGAGACAGGACTGAGACAGGGTTGAGACAGGACTGAGACAGGGTTGAGACAGGACTGAGACAGGACTGAGACAGGGCTGAGACAGGACTGAGACAGGGTTGAGACAGGACTGAGACAGGACTGAGACAGGGCTGAGACAGGACTGAGACAGGACTGAGACAGGGCTGAGACAGGGCTGAGACTGAGACAGGACTGAGACAGGGCTGAGACAGGACTGAGACAGGACTGAGACAGGGCTGAGACAGGACTGAGACAGGACTGAGACAGGACTGAGACAGGACTGAGACAGGACTGAGACAGGACTGAGACTGAGACAGGGCTGAGACAGGGCTGAGACAGGACTGAGACAGGACTGAGACAGGACTGAGACAGGGTTGAGACAGGACTGAGACAGGACTGAGACAGGGCTGAGACAGGACTGAGACAGGACTGAGACAGGACTGAGACAGGACTGAGACAGGGCTGAGACAGGGCTGAGACAGGGCTGAGACAGGACTGAGACAGGACTGAGACAGGACTGAGACAGGGTTGAGACAGGGCTGAGACAGGGCTGAGACAGGACTGAGACAGGACTGAGACAGGACTGAGACAGGACTGAGACAGGGCTGAGACTGAGACAGGACTGAGACAGGGCTGAGACAGGACTGAGACAGGACTGAGACATAGCTTTAATGGGCCTGGTCTACAACTGTATTGCTTCACCTATCAGACACTGTTGGCCCCTCTAGCCACACACTTTTATACCCCTAACGTTGTGCATGATAGACCCACTAATAGTCATGTTGTTTTGAGGTTGTACAGTGGTTGCTCCACTAAAGGTTTGTGATTATTCTGTGGGACTTAGAGGTAATTTGTGCTTTAGTACGGTACCCTGCGTCACCACTTCATTGCTCCAGACCACCACAAGGGGGAGTTAGAGCACTGTTCATGCTTTTGGGTCCTACTGTGTCTCTAACTGACAATGAATGGGCCACATAAACCTCAATAGAAACGGATTATTGTGCAAGACTTCAGTATTACTTACTAAAACTGTTGTTACACTAAGGTTTTTATTATTTTATTTTGTTAGGATTATTTTGATCTTACTGTAGGCCACTCCTGACCCGTCACGTTGTACAGCGCCTGAGTGGCCAGTAGATATGGGAGTAGATTGAAGATTTTCTAGTACAGCCACTCCTTGTAGTAATACAGTGGTTCGTCCTATTAAAGTTGCAGTGTACTGCAGAACCACTGTACTACTACAAGGAGGGACTGTCTAAAGCATCTCTCTCTCTCTCTCTCTCTGTCTCTCACTCTCTCTGTCTCTCACTCTCTCTGTCTCTCTCTCTCTCTCTCTCTCTCTCTTTCAATTCAAGAGGCTTTATTGGCATGGGAACATGTTTACATTGCCAAAGCAAGTGAAATGAATAAACAAAATTGAAATAAACAATAAAAAGTGAACCTTAAATATTATACTCAGAAGTTTCAAATGTCATTATGTCTATATACATCGTTGTAATGATGTGCGAATAGTTAAAGGGATAATAAATAAACATAATTATGAGTTGTATTTACAACAGGGTTTGTTCTTCACTGGTTGACCTTTTCTTGTGGCAACAGATTACAAATATTGTTGCTGTGATGGCAGAATGTGGTATTTCACCCAATAGATATGAGTTTGGGTTTGTTTTCTAATTCTTTGTGGGTCTGTGTAATCTGAGGGAAATATGTGTCTCTAATATGGTCATACGTTTGGCAGGAAGTTAGGAAGTGCAGCTCAGTTTCCACCTCATTTTGTGGGCAGTGTGCACATAGCCTGTCTTCTCTTGAAAGGCTATGCTCACTGAGTCTGTACATAGTCAAAGCTTTCCCTAATTTTGGGTCCGTCACAGTGGTCAGGTATTCTGCCACTGTGTACTCTCTGTTTAGGGCCAATAGCATTCTAGTTTGCTCTGTTTTTTTGTTAATTCTTTCCAATGTGTCAAGTAATTATCTTTTTGTTTTCACATGATTTGGTTGGGTCTAATTGTGCTGCTGTCCTGGGGCTCTGTAGGGTGTATTTGTGAACAGAGCCCCAGGACCAGCTTGCTTAGGGGACTCTTCTTCAGCTTCATCTCTCTGTAGGTGATGGCTTTGTTATTGGAGGTTTGGGGTTCACTTCCTTTTAGGTGGTTGTAGAATTTAACTGCTCTTTTATGGATTTTTGATAATTAGCGGGTATCGGCCTAATTCTGCTCTGCATGCATTACTTGGTATTCTACGTTGTTCACTGAGGATATGTTTGCAGAATTCTACATGCAGAGTCTCAATTTGATGTTTGTCCCATTTTGTGAATTCTTGGTTGGTGAGCGGACCCCAGACCTCACAACCATAAAGGGCAATGGGCTCTATGACTGATTCAAGTATTTTTAGCCAGATCCTAATTGGTATGTTGCGCATTTTAAGTTCCTTTTAATGGCATAGAAGGCCCTTCTTGCCTTGTCTCTCAGATCGTTCACAGCTTTGTGGAAGTTACCTGTGGCGCTGATGTTTAGGCCGAGATATATATAGTTTTTTGTGTGCTCTTGGGCAACTGTGTTTAGATATAATTTGTATTTGTAGTCCTGGCAACTGGACCTTTTTGGAACATCATTATTATTGTCTTACTGAGATTTACTGTCAGGGCCCAGGTCTGACAGAATCTGTGCAGAATATCTAGGTGCTGCTGTAGGCCGTCCTTGGCTGGTGACAGAAGCACCAGCAAACAGTAACAGCAACATTTGACTTCAGGTTCTAGTAGGTTGAGGCCGAGTGCTGCAGACTGTTCTAGTGCCCTCATCAATTCGTTGATATATATGTTGAAGAGGGTGGGGCTTAAGCGGCATCCCTGTATCACCCCACGGCCCTGTGGGAAGAAATGTGTTTTTTGTTTGTTCTGTACATGGGTTTTATATTGTTATATATTTCCATCAATTTGTACAGCAGTCAAAAGCTTTTTTGAAGTCAACAAAGCATGAGAAGACATTGCCTTTGTTTTGGTTTGTTGGGTGCGCAGTATGAATATGTGGTCTGTCGTACGGTAATTTGGTAAAGCGCCAATTTGACATTTGCTCAGTACATTGTTTTCACTGAGGAAATGTTAAAGTCTGCTGTTAATGACAATTAATTATAATGCAGAGGATTTTCCCAAGGTTGCTGTTGACACATTCCACGGTAGTTATTGGATTCAAATTTGTCTCCACTTTTGTGGATTGGGGTTATCTGTCCTTGGTTCCAAATATTGGGGAAGATGCCAGAGCTAAGGATGATGTTAAAGAGTTTAAGTATAGCCAATTGGAATATGTGGTCTGTATATTTTATCATTTCATGTAGGATACCATCAACACCACAGGCCTTTTTGGGTTGGAGGGTTTGTATTTTTTCCTGTAGTTCATTCAGTGTTATTGGAGAATCCAGTAAGTCCAAATAGTTGATTACAAGATTTGTAATTTATATATTTTTGCTGTTTGTTTTTTGTTATAGGGCCAAAAAGATTGGAGAAGTGATTTATCCACACAACTCCGTTTTGGATAGATAACTCTTTGTGTTGTTCTTTGTTTTCTCTCTCTCACTCTCTCGCTCTCTCTCACTCTCTCTCTCTCTCTCTCTCTAATATACTATACTGTAGCTGGTTTCAGACGTCCTGTGGTTCTGTTTGGACCTATAGCTGATGCAGCCAACGACAAGCTTGCTAACGAGCTGCCTGACCTCTTCATCATTGCCAGTAAGGACCTCACACAGTGTGTGTGTGTGTTTTCGGGAAGGATAGTAAAAACAAGTACAATTCAGACAAGTGGGGACACTTATTTTAGGCTTTGGAGTTATGGTTAGAATTAGGGTTAGAGGTTTAGGGTTAGGAGTTTGGGCTCATACACACCAATAGCATTTCCTAGCCAAAACCACTTAGCACCTATGAACATCATTCTCAAAACCGAGTGCGCACCACATTTACATTTAGAATCGCATGAAAAATGCTGGCAGTCAGACGGCTACAGCAGGTGGTCCCTAAAACACTTTGCGATGAACGATCGGCAGACAAACGCTAGATCCATTTTCGGTGCGATGTGTGCGAGCCTTTAGGGATTCCGGAGTTCAAGTTAGTTTTTGGTCCCCACGACAATAGTAAAACAAACGTGTGTGTGGATATGTGTGTTTGTGTCTGTCTGTGTGTGTGTATGTCAGTTTGTCTGTCTGATTTTGAGTCAGTACTCATTGAATGAGTAACACTGTGTCTGTCTCTCTGTGTCTGTCTCTCTTCGTCTCTGTCCACCGTCAGAAACGGAGCCTAAAGATGCCGGTTCAGAGAAATCCTCAGGAGTAGTGAGACTCAACACCATCCGCCAGATCATCGAGCAGGTTTGAGTTCTGTCTCTCTCTCTCTCGGTCTCTCTCTCTCTCTCTCTCTGTCTCTCTCTCTCCATATCTCTCTCTCTCCATATCTCTCTCTCTGTCTCTCTCTGTCTCTCTCTGTCTCTCTCGCTCTTTCCATATCTCTCTCTCTCCGTCTCTCTCTGTCTCTCTCTCCATATCTCTCTCTTTCTCTCTGTCTCTCTCATCTCTCTCTCTCTCTCACTCTCTCCATATCTCTCTCACTCTCTCCATATCTCTCTCACTCTCTCCATATCTCTCTCTCTCACGCTCTCCATATCTTTCTCTCTCTCTCTCTCCATATCTCTCTCTCTCCATATCTCTCTCTCTTTCTCTCTCTGTCTCTCTCTCTCTCCACCTCTCTCTCTCCATATCTCTCTCTCTCTCACTCTCTCCGTCTCTCTCTCTCTCTCTCTCTCTCTCTCTCTCTCTGTCTCTCTCACTCTCCATATCTCTCTCTCTGTCTCTCTCACTCTCTCTATCTCTCTCTTTCTCTCTCTTTGTCTCTCTCACTCTCTCCATATCTTTCTCTCCATATCTCTCTCTCTCTCCATATCTCTCACTCTCCATATTTCTCTCTCTCTCTCTCTCAATTCAATTCAAGGGCTTTATTGGCATGGGAAACATGTGTTAACATTGCCAAAGCAAGTGAGGGAGATAATATATAAAGTGAATATATAAAGTGAAATAAACAATAAAAATTAACAGTAAACACTACACATACATAAGTTTCAAAACAATAAAGACATTACAAATGTCATATACATATATATATATATATATATACAGTGTTTTAACAATGTACAAATGGTTAAAGGACACAAGATAAAATAAATAAGCATAAATATGGGTTGTATTTACAATGGTGTGTGTTCTTCACTGGTTGCCCTTTTCTCATGGCAACAGGTCACAAATCTTACTGCTGTGATGGCACACTGTGTCACTTCTCATGCCAAATTGAGTCGAAGGCTTCTTTGAAATCAACAAAGCATGAGAAGACTTTGCCTTTGTTTTGGTTTGTTTGGTTGTCAATTAGGGCATGCAGGGTGAATACATGGTCTGTTGTACGGTAATTTGGTAAAAAAAAACAATTTGACATTTGCTCAGTACATTGTTTTCATTGAGGACGTGTACGAGTCTGCTGTTAATGACAATGCAGAGGATTTTCCCAAGGTTGCTGTTGACGCATATTCCACGGTAGTTATTGGGGTCGAATTTGTCTCCATTTTTGTGGATTGGGGTGATCAGTCCTTGGTTCCAAATATTGGGGAAGATGCCAGAGCTGAGGATGATGTTAAAGAGTTTTAGTATAGCCAATTGGAATTTGTTGTCTGTATATTTGATCATTTCATTGAGGATACCATCAACACCACAGGCCTTTTTGGGTTGGAGGGTTTGTATTTTGTCCTGTAACTTATTCAAGGTAATTGGTGAAGCAGTGGGTTCTGGGAGTCTTTCATAGTTGATTTGAAGATCTGTATTTGATCCTGTAAATGTTTTTGCTCTTTATTCTTTGTTATAGAGCCAAAAAGATTGGATAAGTGGTTTACCCATATACATCTCCATTTTGGATAGATAATTCTTCGTGTTGTTGTTTGTTTAGTGTTTTCCAATTTTCCCAGAAGTGGTTAGAGTCTATGGATTCTTCAATTACATTGAGCTGATTTCTGACGTGCTGTTCCTTCTTTTTCCGTAGTGTATTTCTGTATTGTTTTAGTGATTCACCATAGTGAAGGCGTAGACTCAGGTTTTCCGGGTCTCTATGATTTTGGTTGGACTGGTTTCTCAATTTCTTTCTTAGATTTTTGCATTCTTCATCAAACCATTAGTCATTGTTGTTAATTTTCTTTGGTTTTCTATTTGAGATTATTTTAGATTTGATAGGGAAGCTGAGAGGTCAAATATACTGTTAAGATTTTCTACTGCCAAGTTTACACCTTCACGATTACAGTGGAACGTTTTATCCAGGAAGTTGTCTAAAAGGGATTGAATTTGTTGTTGCCTAATTGTTTTTTGGTAGGTTTCCAAACTGCATTCCTTCCATCTATAGCATTTCTTAATGTTACTCAGTTCCTTTGGCTTTGATGCCTCATGATTGAGTATTGCTCTGTTTAGGTAGACTGTGATTTTGCTGTGGTCTGATAGGGGTGTCAGTGGGCTGACTGTGAACGCTCTGAGAGACTCTGGGTTGAGGTCAGTGATAAAGTAGTCTACAGTACTACTGCCAAGAGATGAGCTATAGGTGTACCTACCATAGGAGTCCCCTCGAAGCCTACCATTGACTATGTACATACCCAGCGTGCGACAGAGCTGCATGAGTTGTGACCAGTTTTTGTTGGTTATGTTGTCATAGTTGTGCCTAGGGGGGCATATGTGGGAGGGAATGCTGTCACCTCCAGGTAGGTGTTTGTCCCCCTGTGTGCTGAGGGTGTCAGGTTCTTGTCCGGTTCTGGCATTTAGGTCGCCACAGACTAGTACATGTCCCTGGGCCTGGAAATGATTGATTTCCCCCTCCAGAATGGAGAAGCTGTCTTCATTAAAGTATGGGGATTCTAGTGGGGGGATATAGGTAGCACACAGGAGGACATTTTTCTCTGTTAAGATCATTTCCTTTGGATTTCTAGCCAAATGTAGAATGTTCCTATTTTGATTAATTTAATGGAGTGAGTTAGGTCTGTTCTATACCAAATTAGCATACCCCCTGAGTCCCTTCCCTGTTACACACCTGGTAGTTTGGTGGATGGGACTACCAGCACTCTGTAACCTAGAGAGCAACCAGTGGGTCCGTCTCCTCTATACCAGGTTTCTTGCAGGATGACAATGTCTGTATTACCGATTTCTTTGGTGAAGTCCGGGTTCCTGCTCTTTAGGCCAAAGGCAGATGACCTCAGGCCTTGGATATTCCAGGATGATATAGTGAAGGCTTTTTGTTCCATAGAGTGCCCAATGTTGTTGGTCGTGGTTTGGCCTCAGGCCAGTAAGTGTGAGCAGAGCCTGCTGAGCATCTGGTACATGCCATTGGCTTGGGCGAGTGTGAGAGTGGGGGTTGGGACTGTTTGCCCGCTCACTACCTGGGCGTATGTGTGGCTTCCATGTTGAGGCCCTCTTTGCGGGGGTGGGGTGCATGGGGTGGGCAGGAGTGGCATAGGTCTGATCTGAGGGGGCCTAAATGGGGTGTGGGCATGGCTGACGTGGGGGGGTGCTCTCTCTCTCTCTCTCTCTCTCTCTCTCTCTCTCTCTCTCTCTCTCTCTCTCTCTCTCCATATCTCTCTCTCTCTCTCTCCATATCTCTTTCTCTCTCTCTCTCCATATCTCTATCTCCATATCTCTTTCTCTCTCTCTCTCCATATCTCTCTCTCTCTCTCTGTCTTTCTCTATCTCTGTCTTTTTCTATCTCTGTCTCTCTCTCTCTGTGCTTCTCTATCTCTATCTCTCTCTCACCCGCACTGTCTGTCTGTCTCTCTCTCTGTCTGTCTCGCACTCTGTCTCTCTCTGTGTCTTTCTCTATCTCTTTCTCTCCATTTCTGTCACTCATTGTCCTACACCTTGTCCCCTGTAGGACAAGCATGCCCTGCTGGATGTGACTCCCAAGGCGGTGGACACACTGAACTACAGCCAGTGGTACCCCATCGTCATCTTCTTCAACCCAGACAGTAAACCAGGAGTTAAGGCCATGAGGCAGAGGGTGATACCTGGATCCAACCGCTCCGCACGCAAACTATACGAACAAGCTGTCAAACTGAGGAAGACCTGTTCTCACCTCTTCTCTGGTTAGACACACACATGAATCGACTACACACACACAGATACACTCACACACACAGATACACTAGGTACAGATACACACAACACAGATACACTAGGTACAGATACAAACATACACACACACACACACACACACACACACACACACACACACACACACACACACACACACACACACACACACACAGATACACTCACACACATGTACACTCACACACAGATACAGATACACACACACATACACACACAAAGTTATTTATAATCTGTTGTACTGTGTATTTTTGTTGTTGTGCCGTTACACCCTCCCTCTCCTCCTCTCCCTCTCTCCTTCTCCCTCTCTCCTTCTCCTCCTATCTCCCACTCTCCTTCTCCCTCTCTCCTTCTCCTCCTATCCCTCTCCCCTTCTCCTCCTCTCCTTCTCCTCCTCTCCCTCTCTCCTTCTCCCTCTCTCCTTCTCCTCCTATCTCCCACTCTCCTTCTCCCTCTCTCCTTCTCCTCCTCTCCCTCTCCCCTTCTCCTCCTCTCCTTCTCCTCCTCTCCCTCTCTCCTTCTCCCTCTCTCCTTCTCCTCCTATCTCCCACTCTCCTTCTCCCTCTCTCCTTCTCCTCCTCTCCCTCTCCCCTTCTCCTCCTATCCCTCTCCCCTTCTCCTCCTCTCCCTCTCTCCTTCTCCTCCTATCTCCCACTCTCCTTCTCCCTCTCTCCTTCTCCTCCTCTCCTTCTCCTCCTCTCTCCTTCTCCCTCTCTCCTTCTCCTCCTCTCCCTCTCTCCTTCTCCCTCTCTCCTTCTCCTCCTCTCCTTCTCCTCCTCTCCTTCTCCTCCTCTCCCTCTCTCCCTCTCCCTCTCTCCTTCTCTCTCTCCCCTTCTCCTCCTCTCCTTCTCCTCCTCTCCCTCTCTCCTTCTCCTCCTCTCCCTCTCTCCTTCTCCTCTCCCTCTCTCCTTCTCCTCCTCTCCATCTCTCCCTCTCTCCTTCTCCCTCTCTCCTCCTCCTGCTCCCTCTCCCCTTCTCCTCCTCTCCCCTTCTCCTCCTCTCCCTCTCTCCTTCTCCTCCTCTCCCACTCTCCTTCTCCTTCTCTCCTTCTCCTCCTCTCCTTCTCCTCCTCTCCCTCTCCCCTTCTCCTCCTCTCCCTCTCCCCTTCTCCTCCTCTCCTTCTCCTCCTATCCCTCTCCCCTTCTCCTCCTATCCCTCTCCCCTTCTCCTCCTCTCCCTCTCCCCTTCTCCTCCTCTCCCTCTCCCCTTCTCCTCCTCTCCTTCTCCTCCTATCCCTCTCCCCTTCTCCTCCTCTCCCTCTCTCCTTCTCCTCCTATCTCCCACTCTCCTTCTCCCACTCTCCTTCTCCCTCTCTCCTTCTCCCTCTCTCCTTCTCCTCCTCTCCCTCTCTCCTTCTCCCTCTCTCCTTCTCCTCCTCTCCCTCTCTCCTTCTCCCTCTCTCCTTCTCCTCCTCTCCTTCTCCTCCTCTCCTTCTCCTCTCCCTCTCTCCCTCTCTCCTTCTCCTCTCCCCTTCTCCTCTCCCTCTCTCCTTCTCCCTCTCTCCTTCTCCTCCTCTCCCTCTCTCCTTCTCCCTCTCTCCTTCTCCTCCTCTCCCTCTCTCCTTCTCCTCCTCTCCCTCTCTCCTTCTCCCTCTCTCCTTCTCCCTCTCTCCTTCTCCTCCTCTCCCTCTCTCCTTCTCCCTCTCTCCTTCTCCCTCTCTCCTTCTCCTCTCCCTCTCTCCTTCTCCTCCTCTCCCTCTCTCCTTCTCCTCCTCTCCCTCTCTCCCTCTCCCTCTCTCCTTCTCCTCCTCTCCCTGTCTCCTTCTCCTCCTCTCTCCTTCTCCTCCTCTCCCCCTCTCCCCTTAACCTCTCCATGTTCTCTTCTCATCCATCCTGCTATTATCTCTCTTTTTCCCTCTATCCTCTCTCTCCCCCCTCCATTTCTCGTCCCCATTCTCTTTATATCTCTCTCCTCTTCCTCTATCTCCCTGGTTGCTATTGCTCAATCTATCTTCCCCCCCTCTCTCCCTTCATCCCTCTCCTCTGATCCTCCTCTCCCTCCAGCTACTATTGAGTTGAACTCGGTCAACGATGCGTGGTTCGGCAGTGTCAAGGACTCTATCAGAGAGCAGCAGACTCAGGCTGTCTGGGTGTCTGAGGGGAAGGTAAACACACTCACCATGGACCCATAACTACATACTATACCAGGGGTGTGAAATTACAGTCCTCCAGGGCCTGATTGGTGTCACAGTGTTGCCCCAGCTAACACACCTGACTCCAATAATCATAATCATGATCTTCAGTTTAGAATCACATTTGATTAATCAGCTGTGTTTTCTAGGGATGGAGAAAAAGTGTGACGCCAATCAGGCCCCAAAGGACTGGAGTTGTCCACCCCTGTACGAGACTGTACTATACTGTACTATACTATACTGTACTATACTGAACTACACTAAACTGTACTATACTGAACTACACTATACTGTACTATACTGAACTACAATATACTGAACTACACTATACTGAACTACACTATACTGAACTATACTGAACTACACTATACTGTACTATACTGAACTACACTATACTGAACTATACTGAACTATACTGAACTACACTATACTGAACTATACTATACTGAACTACACTATACTGTACTATACTGAACTACACTATACTGAACTATACTGAACTATACTGAACTGAACTATACTGAACTACAATATACTGAACTACACTATACTGAACTATACTGAACTATACTGAACTACGCTATACTGAACTACACTATACTGTACTGCACTATACTGAACTATACTGAACTATACTGAACTATACTGAACTACACTATACTGAACTATACTGAACTACAATATACTGAACTACACTATACTGAACTATACTGAACTACAATATACTGAACTATACTGAACTACACTATACTGAACTATACTGAACTACAATATACTGAACTATACTGAACTACACTATACTGAACTATACTGAACTGCACTATACTGAACTACACTATACTGAACTACACTGAACTACAATATACTGAACTATACTGAACTACAATATACTGAACTATACTGAACTACACTATACTGAACTATACTGAACTACAATATACTGAACTATACTGAACTACAATATACTGAACTATACTGAACTACACTATACTGAACTATACTGAACTACAATATACTGAACTATACTGAACTACAATATACTGAACTATACTGAACTACACTATACTGAACTACACTGAACTACACTATACTGAACTACAATATACTGAACTATACTGAACTACACTATACTGAACTATACTGAACTACAATATACTGAACTATACTGAACTACAATATACTGAACTATACTGAACTACACTATACTGAACTATACTGAACTACACTATACTGAACTATACCGAACTACACTATACTGAACTATACTGAACTACACTATACTGAACTACACTGAACTACACTATACTGAACTACAATATACTGAACTATACTGAACTACACTATACTGAACTATACTGAACTACACTATACTGAACTATACTAAACTACAATATACTGAACTATACTGAACTACACTATACTGAACTATACTGAACTACACTATACTGAACTATACTGAACTATACTGAACTACACTATACTGAACTATACTGAACTACACTATACTGAACTATACTGAACTATACTAAACTATACTGAACTATACTGAACTATACTATACTGAACTATACTGAACTATACTGTACTATACTGAACTACAATATACTGAACTATACTGAACTACAATATACTGAACTATACTGAACTACACTATACTGAACTACACTATACTGAACTACACTATACTGAACTATACTATACTGCACTATACTGAACTACACTATACTGTACTATACTGAACTACAATATACTGAACTATACTGAACTACACTATACTGAACTACACTATACTGAACTATACTATACTGAACTATACTGAACTACACTATACTGAACTATACTGAACTACACTATACTGTACTATACTGAACTACAATATACTGAACTATACTGAACTACAATATACTGAACTATACTGAACTACAATATACTGAACTATACTGAACTACACTATACTGAACTATACTGAACTACACTATACTGAACTACAATATACTGAACTATACTGAACTACAATATACTGAACTATACTGAACTACACTATACTGAACTATACTGAACTGTACTATACTGTACTATACTATACTGAACTATACTGAACTATACTATACTGCACTATACTGAACTACACTATACTGTACTATACTGAACTACAATATACTGAACTATACTGAACTACACTATACTGAACTACACTATACTGAACTATACTATACTGAACTATACTGAACTACACTATACTGAACTATACTGAACTACACTATACTGTACTATACTGAACTACAATATACTGAACTATACTGAACTACAATATACTGAACTATACTGAACTACAATATACTGAACTATACTGAACTACACTATACTGAACTATACTGAACTACACTATACTGAACTACAATATACTGAACTATACTGAACTACAATATACTGAACTATACTGAACTACACTATACTGAACTATACTGAACTGTACTATACTGTACTATACTATACTGAACTATACTGTACTATACTATACTGCACTATACTGAACTACACTGTACTGCACTATACTGAACTATACTGTACTATACTATACCGAACTACACTATACTGTACTATACTGAACTATACTGAACTATACTGTACTATACTGTACTATACTATACTGAACTATACTGTACTATACTATACTGAACTACACTGTACTGCACTATACTGAACTATACTGTACTATACTATACTGCACTATACTGAACTACACTGTACTGCACTATACTGAACTATACTGTACTATACTATACTGAATTTTACTGTACTGTACTATACTGAACTATACGATACTGTACTATACTGAACTATACTGTACTGTACTATAATGAGCTATACTATACTGTACTATAGTGAACTATACTGAACTACACTATACTGAACTATACTGAACTATACTGAACTACACTATACTGAACTAACTGAACTACACTATACTGAACTATACTGAACTACAATATACTGAACTATACTGAACTACACTATACTGAACTATACTGAACTGCACTATACTGAACTATACTGAACTACACTATACTGTACTATACTGAACTACACTGAACTACACTATACTGAACTACAATATACTGAACTATACTGAACTACACTATACTGAACTACACTATACTGAACTATACTGAACTATACTGAACTATACTGAACTACACTATACTGAACTACAATATACTGAACTATACTGAACTACAATATACTGAACTATACTGAACTACACTATACTGAACTATACTGAACTACACTATACTGAACTACAATATACTGAACTATACTGAACTACAATATACTGAACTATACTGAACTACACTATACTGAACTATACTGAACTACAATATACTGAACTACACTATACTGAACTACACTATACTGAACTATACTGAACTATACTATACTGAACTACACTATACTGTACTATACTGAACTGTACTATACTGTACTATACTATACTGAACTATACTGAACTACAATATACTGAACTATACTGAACTACACTATACTGAACTATACTGAACTGCACTATACTGAACTATACTGAACTACACTATACTGTACTATACTGAACTACACTGAACTACACTATACTGAACTACACTATACTGAACTACACTATACTGAACTATACTGAACTATACTGAACTACACTATACTGAACTACAATATAATGAACTATACTGAACTACAATATACTGAACTATACTGAACTACACTATACTGAACTATACTGAACTACACTATACTGAACTACACTATACTGAACTATACTGAACTACACTATACTGTACTATACTGAACTACAATATACTGAACTATACTGAACTACAATATACTGAACTATACTGAACTACACTATACTGAACTATACTGAACTACACTATACTGAACTACACTATACTGAACTACAATATACTGAACTGCACTATACTGAACTATACTGAACTACACTATACTGTACTATACTGAACTACACTATACTGAACTATACTGAACTACACTATACTGTACTATACTGAACTACAATATACTGAACTATACTGAACTACAATATACTGAACTATACTGAACTACACTATACTGAACTATACTGAACTATACTATACTGAACTATACTGAACTATACTATACTGAACTACACTATACTGAACTATACTGAACTATACTGAACTATACTGAACTATACTGTACTATACTGTACTATACTATACTGAACTATACTGAACTACACTGTACTGCACTATACTGAACTATACTGTACTATACTGAACTACACTATACTGAACTATACTGAACTATACTGTACTATACTGTACTATACTATACTGAACTATACTGTACTATACTATACTGCACTATACTGAACTACACTGTACTGCACTATACTGAACTATACTGTACTATACTATACTGCACTATACTGAACTACACTGTACTGCACTATACTGAACTATACTGTACTATACTATACTGAATTTTACTGTACTGTACTATACTGAACTATACGATACTGTACTATACTGAACTATACTGTACTGTACTATAATGAGCTATACTATACTGTACTATAGTGAACTATACTGAACTACACTATACTGAACTATACTGAACTATACTGAACTACACTATACTGAACTATACTGAACTACACTATACTGAACTATACTGAACTACAATATACTGAACTATACTGAACTACACTATACTGAACTATACTGAACTGCACTATACTGAACTATACTGAACTACACTATACTGTACTATACTGAACTACACTGAACTACACTATACTGAACTACAATATACTGAACTACACTATACTGAACTACACTATACTGAACTATACTGAACTATACTGAACTACACTATACTGAACTACAATATAATGAACTATACTGAACTACAATATACTGAACTATACTGAACTACACTATACTGAACTATACTGAACTACACTATACTGAACTACACTATACTGAACTATACTGAACTACACTATACTGTACTATACTGAACTACAATATACTGAACTATACTGAACTACAATATACTGAACTATACTGAACTACACTATACTGAACTATACTGAACTACACTATACTGAACTACACTATACTGAACTATACTGAACTACAATATACTGAACTGCACTATACTGAACTATACTGAACTACACTATACTGTACTATACTGAACTACACTATACTGAACTATACTGAACTACACTATACTGTACTATACTGAACTACAATATACTGAACTATACTGAACTACAATATACTGAACTATACTGAACTACAATATACTGAACTATACTGAACTACACTATACTGAACTATGCTGAACTACACTATACTGAACTACAATATACTGAACTATACTGAACTACAATATACTGAACTATACTGAACTACACTATACTGAACTATACTGAACTACAATATACTGAACTACACTATACTGAACTATACTGAACTATACTATACTGAACTACACTATACTGAACTATACTGAACTATACTGTACTATACTGTACTATACTATACTGAACTATACTGAACTACACTGTACTGCACTATACTGAACTATACTGTACTATACTGAACTACACTATACTGTACTATACTGAACTATACTGAACTATACTGTACTATACTATACTGAACTATACTGTACTATACTATACTGCACTATACTGAACTACACTGTACTGCACTATACTGAACTATACTGTACTATACTATACTGCACTATACTGAACTACACTGTACTGCACTATACTGAACTATACTGTACTATACTATACTGAATTTTACTGTACTGTACTATACTGAACTATACGATACTGTACTATACTGAACTATACTGTACTGTACTATAATGAGCTATACTATACTATACTGTACTATACTGGACTATACTATACTATACTGAACTACACTGTACTGTACTATACCGAACTATACTATACTGTACTATACTGAACTATACTATACTGTACTATAGTGAACTATACTATACTGTACTATAGTGAACTATACTGTATTATACTATACTGTACTGCACCAAACGTAACTATACTGTACTATACTGTACTATACTGAACTATACTATACTGTACTATACTGTACTATAGTGAACTATACTATACTGGACTATACTGTACTATACTATACTGAATTTTACTGTACTGTACTATACTGAACCATACTATACTGTACTATACTGAACTATACTGTACTGTACTATAATGAACTATACTGTACTATAGTGAACTATACTATACTGAACGATACTGTACTATACTATACTGAACTTTACTCTACTGTACTATACTGAACTATACTATACTGAACTATACTATACTGAACTATACTATACTGAACTATAATGAACTATACTATACTGAACTTTACTGTACTGTACTGTACTATACTGAACTATACTATACTGTACTATACTGAACTATACTATACTGTACTATACTGAACTATACTGTACTGCACTAAACCATAGTGCAGTGGTTCCCAACCGGCGTGTCCTCTGGATTGGTCGTGGTATTTTGACAGGGAGCACCTGTGGCAGTCAGATAACACATTGAATGTCACATGGTTCCATCTGTGTGGGATTTTTCAAGTCCAGTGTTCTCAGGCTGTTGTTACATAAGTATCATTTGAGGGGCGCAAAGTGTTATTGTGTCATTGTACTGAGCACAGGCAAATTTGGCAAATTTGGGTTCAGCCAGATTAATTTATTTCTTAATATATGACTCTGGGGATTAGCTATACCACAACCTCTGATACAGTATGACTCTGGGGATTAGCTATACCACAGCCTCTGATACAGTATGACTCTGGGGATTAGCTATACCACAGCCTCTGATACAGTATGACTCTGGGGATTAGCTATACCACAACCTCTGATACAGTATGACTCTGGGGATTAGCTATACCACAACCTCTGATACAGTATGACTCTGGGGATTAGCTATACCACAACCTCTGATACAGTATGACTCTGGGGATTAGCTATACCACAGCCTCTGGTACAGTATGACTCTGGGGATTAGCTATACCACAGCCTCTGATACAGTATGACTCTGGGGATTAGCTATACCACAACCTCTGATACAGTATGACTCTGGGGATTAGCTATACCACAACCTCTGATACAGTATGACTCTGGGGATTAGCTATACCACAACCTCTGATACAGTATGACTCTGGGGATTAGCTATACCACAACCTCTGATACAGTATGACTCTGGGGATTAGCTATACCACAGCCTCTGATACAGTATGACTCTGGGGATTAGCTATACCACAGCCTCTGATACAGTATGACTCTGGGGATTAGCTATACAACAACCTCTGATACAGTATGACTCTGGGGATTAGCTATACCACAGCCTCTGATACAGTATGACTCTGGGGATTAGCTATACCACAACCTCTGATACAGTATGACTCTGGGGATTAGCTATACCACAGCCTCTGATACAGTATGACTCTGGGGATTAGCTATACCACAGCCTCTGATACAGTATGACTCTGGGGATTAGCTATACCACAACCTCTGATACAGTATGACTCTGGGGATTAGCTATACCACAACCTCTGATACAGTATGACTCTGGGGATTAGCTATACCACAACCTCTGATACAGTATGACTCTGGGGATTAGCTATACCACAACCTCTGATACAGTATGACTCTGGGGATTAGCTATACCACAGCCTCTGATACAGTATGACTCTGGGGATTAGCTATACCACAACCTCTGATACAGAGTGACTCTGTGGATTAGCTATACCACAACCTCTGATACAGTATGACTCTGGGGATTAGCTATACCACAGCCTCTGATACAGTATGACTCTGGGGATTAGCTATACCACAACCTCTGATACAGTATGACTCTGGGGATTAGCTATACCACAACCTCTGATACAGTATGACTCTGGGGATTAGCTATACCACAACCTCTGATACAGAGTGACTCTGTGGATTAGCTATACCACAACCTCTGATACAGTGACTCTGGGGATTAGCTATACCACAGCCTCTGATACAGTATGACTCTGGGGATTAGCTATACCACAGCCTCTGATACAGTATGACTCTGGGGATTAGCTATACCACAACCTCTGGTACAGTATGACTCTGGGGATTAGCTATACCACAGCCTCTGATACAGTATGACTCTGGGGATTAGCTATACCACAGCCTCTGATACAGTATGACTCTGGGGATTAGCTATACCACAGCCTCTGATACAGTATGACTCTGGGGATTAGCTATACCACAGCCTCTGATACAGTATGACTCTGGGGATTAGCTATACCACAACCTCTGATACAGTATGACTCTGGGGATTAGCTATACCACAGCCTCTGATACAGTATGACTCTGGGGATTAGCTATACCACAACCTCTGATACAGTATGACTCTGGGGATTAGCTATACCACAGCCTCTGATACAGTATGACTCTGGGGATTAGCTATACCACAACCTCTGATACAGTATGACTCTGGGGATTAGCTATACCACAGCCTCTGATACAGTATGACTCTGGGGATTAGCTATACCACAACCTCTGATACAGTATGACTCTGGGGATTAGCTATACCACAGCCTCTGATACAGTATGACTCTGGGGATTAGCTATACCACAACCTCTGATACAGTATGACTCTGGGGATTAGCTATACCACAGCCTCTAATACAGTATGACTCTGGGGATTAGCTATACCACAACCTCTGATACAGTATGACTCTGGGGATTAGCTATACCACAACCTCTGATACAGTATGACTCTGGGGATTAGCTATACCACAACCTCTGATACAGTATGACTCTGGGGATTAGCTATACCACAGCCTCTGATACAGTATGACTCTGGGGATTAGCTATACCACAACCTCTGATACAGTATGACTCTGGGGATTAGCTATACCACAACCTCTGATACAGTATGACTCTGGGGATTAGCTATACCACAGCCTCTGATACAGTATGACTCTGGGGATTAGCTATACCACAACCTCTGATACAGTATGACTCTGGGGATTAGCTATACCACAGCCTCTAATACAGTATGACTCTGGGGATTAGCTATACCACAACCTCTGATACAGTATGACTCTGGGGATTAGCTATACCACAACCTCTGATACAGTATGACTCTGGGGATTAGCTATACCACAACCTCTGATACAGTATGACTCTGGGGATTAGCTATACCACAACCTCTAATACACTATGACTCTGGGGATTAGCTATACCACAACCTCTGATACAGAGTGACTCTGGGGATTAGCTATACCACAACCTCTGATACAGTATGACTCTGGGGATTAGCTATACCACAACCTCTGATACAGTATGACTCTGGGGATTAGCTATACCACAACCTCTGATACAGTATGACTCTGGGGATTAGCTATACCACAACCTCTGATACAGTATGACTCTGGGGATTAGCTATACCACAACCTCTGATACAGTATGACTCTGGGGATTAGCTATACCACAACCTCTGATACAGTATGACTCTGGGGATTAGCTATACCACAACCTCTGATACAGTATGACTCTGGGGATTAGCTATACCACAACCTCTGATACAGTATGACTCTGGGGATTAGCTATACCACAGCCTCTGATACAGTTTACATACTCTACACACTGTAGTCTACTATACTAAACTATACACTATAGTCCACTATAAAATGCTAAACTATACACTATTATATTCTATACTAAACTATACGCCATAGTTTACTATACTAAACTATACACTGTAGTCTACTATACTATACCCTCTAGTCTACTATACTATACTATACACTCTGGTCTACTATACTATACTATATGGCATACTATACTAAACCATACACAATAGTTAACTATACTAAACTACACTATAGTCTACTATACTCTACTGAACTATACACTATAGTCTACTATACTCTACTGAGCTATACTCTGTAGTCTACTATACTCTACTGAACTATATACTATAGTCTACTATACTCTACTGAACTATACACTATAGTCTACTAGACTCTACTGAACTATACACTATAGTCTACTATACTCTACTGAACTATACTCTGTAGTCTACTATACTCTACTGAACTATACACTATAGTCTACTATACTCTACTGAACTATACACTATAGTCTACTATACTCTACTGAACTATACTCTGTAGTCTACTATACTCTACTGAACTATACACTATAGTCTACTATACTCTACTGAACTATACTCTAGTCTACTATACTCTACTGAACTATACACTATAGTCTACTATACTCTACTGACCTATACACTATAGTCTACTATACTCTACTGAACTATACTCTGTAGTCTACTATACTCTACTGAACTATACACTATAGTCTACTATACTCTACTGAACTATACTCTGTAGTCTACTATACTCTATTCTGCTCCTTTCCTCTTCTATACATCACATTTTGATCCTCTATTCTAATCCCCGTCATCCACATGATCAATCATGTTCAGTAGAATAGTCTTACTGTATACTTCAATGCTCTACGATTTCTGTGAACATTTGTGTACTTGTCCATCTTAACCCGTTCATTTGATACTATTTCTATACCTCTGCCTTTTCTATCCCCCGTCAAATAGTGATAACTTCCTTTTATATCCCCTTTAAGATAGTGATAACTTCCTTTTCTATCCCCTTTAAAATAGTGATAACTTCCTTTTCTACCCCCTTTAAGATAGTGATAACTTCCTTTTCTATCCCCTTTAAAATAGTGATAACTTCCTTTTCTATCCCCTTTAAAATAATGATAACTTCCTTTTCTATTCCCTGTTAGATAGTGATAACTTCCTTTTCTATCCCCTGTCAGATAGTGATAACTTCCTTTTCTATTCCATTTAAAATAGTGATAACTTCCTTTTCTATCCCCTGTCAGATAGTCATAAGTTGTTCCCTCTATATTTCCTGTGTTGTCCTGTGTTGTGAGCATACTCTCTGTGAATCCTTCTGGTGCTCTACAGCTCGGTTCTTCTTTCTTTCTTTCTTTGTGTTTTCTTTGTGTTTCTGCTTCCTGTCTGTACACCAAGATCCATCATGTGTCTCTTTTAGCTGGACGGCACGGGGACGGACCTTGATCTCCATGACGACCGCATGTCCTACCTGTCAGCCATGTCGGCCGACTACCTGAGCATGGACAGCCGACTGGCCAGTGACTACGATGACACGGCGGACGAGGGCGGGGCTTATACGGATAACGAGCTGGACAATGAACCGGCCAATCAACTGCTAGTGTCGGCTATCAGTCGCTCCTCTGAGCCCGTACTGGCAGAGGAGGTTAGACACACACACACTCAGATGTCTATGTAGAGCTGTAAGAATCTCTGCTGCCCTCTACAGGTGAAACACGTCATTACACCTATGAAATCTGTCTCGAGTCCAGTCTATGCCTTCGTGACCGGAATCAATACCATCTGGTTAGCATTTATTTGGGTTGTTTCAGGAACTCAATGTGTCCAATTTAATTTAGCAAAACATTTGTTTATTAAATAGAGGCTAGTCAGCACTATGATAATAGTGGACCCAAAGGCCTGTGGCCAGTTTCTCTCTAGTACAGTACTTTAGTAGTTAGAAACAAACTGGAAACACTGGCAGAATTGACTTTAACATTTCACAAGGGTTATTAACGGTATGATTTTGTATGGCTGTGCAAGAATCTTCAATTATTTGTGTGTGTTTGTGTTTGTGTGTGTTTGTGTGTGTGTGTGTGTGTGTGTGTGTGTGTGTGTGTGTGTGTGTGTGTGTGTGTGTGTGTGTGTGTGTGTGTGTGTGTGTGTGTGTGTGTGTGCGTGCGTGCGTGCGTGCGTGCGTGCGTGCGTGCGTGCGTGTGTGTGTGTGGCAGAATTGACTAACATTTCACAAGGGTTATTTAACGGTATGATTTTGTATGGCTGTGCAAGAATCTTCAATTATTTGTGTGTGTGTTTGTGTGTGTGTGTGTGTGTGTGCGTGCGTGCGTGCGTGCGTGCGTGTGTGTGTGTGGTCAGATACTGCGCAGGTGCAGTCCAGATATCCGTGGTGGCATCAGGAGGGTGGGCAGCAGAGAGGTGCTCAGCAGCGCCAGCCCAACGCACGTGTTTGTACCTGACCCCCCCAAGGTGAGACACACACACACAGTACACACACACACACGCTTGACTCTGTGCTGAACTCTGGCATAAATTATTTGTGGAACTATCATTACATATTTCATGCCTCTCTCCACTCATGTTCCATGTCATTGGTCAGTCAGGCTAGTCTGTGTTTAGCCCCAGTGCTCTTATATTCTACTTGTTCCATTTTTGGCAATTTACTGACACCCCGCTTAGCTCTTGAACTCAACGAGAAGGAGCAGACTCCCCTTCCCTCTGAAGAATGATCTGATCTGGAGAAATCACGCCCGCCGTGGCTCGGATTCCTCCATCGGCAACTTCGACGCTGGTACCTAATTTAGCATGAAGTGACTCCCAGAACCCTCTGTGGTGATAGAACTGAAAGGGCCTATGACCTCAGAGGCTGAAACATCACAGTCCATTGAGCAGATCTTATAGATTACTCTCCCTGTGTTCTGAACTCTAGAGCATGTAGTAGAGAAATAGAACGTCCGTGGTTTAGTCAGTGTCCTCTTTGTCAAAATGTGGTATTCACCATTGCTCGGGGACTATACAATGAGGCTTTTTTCCTTTTTTAAAAGAACAGTGTCGTAGTGAGGGTGGAAGACTAAAGGAAGGAACATTTAAATGTTTCTAGTCTGAAATCTAGTATTCACCAACACAAAGGTTTGAGTTGTGCGTATGTGACTGACCCTGTCTGGTCCCCATAGAAATAGAATGATTTAATTGAATCAAATCAAAATGATTTGATTCCTTCTAATTCTCTGCTGGTCCCCCTCCCCTCTCTCCACCTCTCCCTTCCTTTCCCCTCAAGGTGAAGCTGTTGTTCAGAGATGAGGTAGTCCCTCCCAGGGGGGTAGTAGGGGCGTACGACCCCCCCCCCAGCCGTGGCTACGACTCCCACTCCTCCAGCCCTGCCAGCAACGACCCCCCTCCTCTCCCTCGCTCCCTCAACTCCTTCGGCAAGGCCAAGCCCCTGGCACTGCAGCCCCCCGTCACCATCAAACCCTCCTATAATATCCAGGACACCACCAGCAGCACAGCCCCAGTCACAGTGGCCCCTATGGGCCCCGAGGAACCAGAGGAGAACCCTGAGGACCCCAGCCTCAGGTCATTCCTGGGGAAGGTCAAGGCCTTTGAGAAGATGGACCACTTTGCACGCGCTCAGAGGATGCTGGAGCTGCAGGAGGCACAGAACGCCAGGGTAAGGGAGAGGGGACGGGGTGAGGGGGTTGGTGGGTGGGTGGGTGTGTCTGCTAGTCTATGTGTTGCCATCACGGCATCATATTTCATATCGCTTTGTCTCCTCCCACCAGTTGGAGATAGCTCAGAAGCACCCAGATATCTATGCTGTCCCCCTGAAGACCCAGAAACTGGACCACAGCCGGCCTCAGCCTATAGGGTAGGAGCACAACATGGGAGTGTTTTTAGCCTGTGAGTGTTGTGATGGGCTACTGCTGTCTACCTGCTGGTGTTACTCTATATTCATCTACATGTGTGGCTTTTTACTGAATTCTATTGTGAGTGTGTTTGGAAGTATATACACCTAACCTGTCTGTGTGTCTGTCTGTCTGTCTGTCTGTCTGTGTCTCTGTCTGTCTGTCTGTCTGTCTGTCTGTCTGTCTGTCTGTCTGTCTGTCTGTCTGTCTGTGTCTCTGTCTCTGTCTGTGGGTTCAGTTCCAGCTCGCATCCTGAGCCCCAGACCCCTCCCTCCAAGCTACCGTACTCTGAAAGTCGTGGGTTCTACCTCAGCGATGAGGATGAAGAGTACCGGCGCCAACTGGCTGAACACACCAAGAGAGGCTACTACCAGGTCAACAACCAGAAATACCAGGACACTGAACTGTAGACTACAACCAGAAATACCAGGACACTGAACTGTAGACTACACCATCAACCAGAAATACCAGGACACTGACCTGTAGACTACACCATCAACCAGAAATACCAGGACACTGACCTGTAGACTACACCCAGAAATACCAGGACACTGACCTGTAGACTACACCATCAACCAGAAATACCAGGACACTGACCTGTAGACTACAACCAGAAATACCAGGACACTGACCTGTAGACTACACCCAGAAATACCAGGACACTGACCTGTAGACTACACCATCAACCAGAAATACCAGGACACTGACCTGTAGACTACAACCAGAAATACCAGGACACTGAACTGTAGACTACAACCAGAAATACCAGGACACTGACCTGTAGACTACACCATCAACCAGAAATACCAGGACACTGACCTGTAGACTACACCATCAACCAGAAATACCAGGACACTGAACTGTAGGCTACACCCCTACAACCAGAAATACCAGGATACTGAACTGTAGACTACAACCAGAAATACCAGGACACTGAACTGTAGACTACAACCAGAAATACCAGGACACTGAACTGTAGACTACAACCAGAAATACCAGGACACTGAACTGTAGACTACAACCAGAAATACCAGGACACTGACCTGTAGACTACAACCAGAAATACCAGGACACTGAACTGTAGACTACACCCAGAAATACCAGGACACTGACCTGTAGACTACAACCAGAAATACCAGGACACTGACCTGTAGACTACACCCAGAAATACCAGGACACTGACCTGTAGACTACAACCAGAAATACCAGGACACTGAACTGGAGACTACAAACAGAAATACCAGGACACTGACCTGTAGACTACACCCCTACAACCAGAAATACCAGGACACTGACCTGCAGACTACAACCAGAAATTCCAGGACACTGACCTGTAGACTACAACCAGAAATACCAGGACACTGACCTGTAGACTACACCATCAACCAGAAATACCAGGACACTGACCTGTAGACTACACCCAGAAATACCAGGACACTGAACTGTAGACTACAACCAGAAATTCCAGGACACTGACCTGTAGACTACACCATCAACCAGAAATACCAGGACACTGACCTGTAGACTACACCATCAACCAGAAATACCAGGACACTGAACTGTAGACTACAACCAGAAATACCAGGACACTGAACTGTAGACTACAACCAGAAATACCAGGACACTGACCTGTAGACTACAACCAGAAATACCAGGACACTGAACTGTAGACCACCCCTACAACCAGAAATACCAGGACACTGAACTGGAGACTACACCATCAACCAGAAATACCAGGACACTGACCTGTAGACTACACCCAGAAATACCAGGACACTGACCTGTAGACTACACCCAGAAATACCAGGACACTGACCTGGAGACTACACCATCAACAAGAAATACCAGGACACTGAACTGTAGGCTACACCCCTACAACCAGAAATACCAGGACACTGACCTGTAGACTACAACCAGAAATACCAGGACACTGAACTGTAGACTACAACCAGAAATACCAGGACACTGAACTGTAGACTACAACCAGAAATACCAGAACACTGAACTGTAGACTACAAACAGAAATACCAGGACACTGAACTGTAGACTACAACCAGAAATACCAGGACACTGAACTGTAGACTACAACCAGAAATACCAGGACACTGACCTGTAGACTACACCATCAACCAGAAATACCAGGACACTGAACTGTAGACTACAACCAGAAATACCAGGACACTGACCTGTAGACTACAACCAGAAATACCAGGACACTGACCTGTAGACTACAACCAGAAATACCAGGACACTGAACTGTAGACCACCCCTACAACCAGAAATACCAGGACACTGAACTGGAGACTACACCATCAACCAGAAATACCAGGACACTGACCTGTAGACTACACCCAGAAATACCAGGACACTGAACTGTAGACTACACCATCAACCAGAAATACCAGGACACTGAACTGTAGGCTACACCCAGAAATACCAGGACACTGACCTGTAGACTACACCATCAACAAGAAATACCAGGACACTGAACTGTAGGCTACACCCCTACAACCAGAAATACCAGGACACTGACCTGTAGACTACAACCAGAAATACCAGGACACTGAACTGTAGACTACAACCAGAAATACCAGGACACTGAACTGTAGACTACAACCAGAAATACCAGAACACTGAACTGTAGACTACAAACAGAAATACCAGGACACTGAACTGTAGACTACAACCAGAAATACCAGGACACTGAACTGTAGACTACAACCAGAAATACCAGGACACTGAACTGTAGACTACACCATCAACCAGAAATACCAGGACACTGAACTGGAGACTACAACCGGAAATACCAGGACACTGAACTGTAGACTACAAACAGAAATACCAGGACACTGAACTGTAGACTACAACCAGAAATACCAGGACACTGAACTGTAGACTACAAACAGAAATACCAGGACACTGAACTGTAGACTACAACCAGAAATACCAGGACACTGAACTGTAGACTACACCATCAACCAGAAATACCAGGACACTGAACTGGATACTACAACCGGAAATACCAGGACACTGAACTGTAGACTACAAACAGAAATACCAGGACACTGAACTGTAGACTACAACCAGAAATACCAGGACACTGAACTGTAGACTACAAACAGAAATACCAGGACACTGAACTGTAGACTACAACCAGAAATACCAGGACCATGAACCTTAGACTACACCATCAACCAGAAATACCAGGACACTGACCTGTAGACTACACCATCAACCAGAAATACCAGGACACTGACCTGTAGACTACACCCCTACAACCAGAAATACCAGGACACTGAACTGTGGACTACAACCAGAAATACCAGGACACTGAACTGTAGACTACAACCAGAAATACCAGGACACTGAACTGTAGACTACAACCAGAAATACCAGGACACTGAACTGTAGACTACAACCAGAAATACCAGGACACTGAACTGTAGACTACAACCAGAAATACCAGGACACTGAACTGTAGACTACAACCAGAAATACCAGGACACTGAACTGTAGACTACAACCAGAAATACCAGGACACTGAACTGTAGACTACAACCAGAAATACCAGGACACTGAACTGTAGACTACAACCAGAAATACCAGGACACTGACCTGTAGACTACACCATCAACCAGAAATACCAGGACACTGACCTGTAGACTACACCATCAACCAGAAATACCAGGACACTGAACTGTAGACTACAACCAGAAATACCAGGACACTGAACTGTAGACTACAACCAGAAATACCAGGACACTGAACTGTAGACCACCCCTACAACCAGAAATACCAGGACACTGAACTGTAGACTACAACCAGAAATACCAGGACACTGACCTGTAGACTACAACCAGAAATACCAGGACACTGACCTGTAGACTACACCATCAACCAGAAATACCAGGACACTGAACTGGAGACTACAAACAGAAATACCAGGACACTGACCTGTAGACTACACCCCTACAACCAGAAATACCAGGACACCGAACTGTAGACTACAACCAGAAATACCAGGACACTGAACTGTAGACTACAACCAGAAATACCAGGACACTGAACTGTAGACTACAACCAGAAATACCAGGACACTGAACTGGAGACTACAACCAGAAATACCAGGACACTGACCTGTAGACTACACCCCTACAACCAGAAATACCAGGACACCGAACTGTAGACTACAACCAGAAATACCAGGACACTGAACTGTAGACTACAACCAGAAATACCAGGACACTGACCTGTAGACTACAACCAGAAATACCAGGACACTGACCTGTAGACTACAACCAGAAATACCAGGACACTGACCTGTAGACTACACCATCAACCAGAAATACCAGGACACTGACCTGGAGACTACAACCAGAAATACCAGGACACTGAACTGGAGACTACAACCAGAAATACCAGGACACTGACCTGTAGACTACAACCAGAAATACCAGGACACTGAACTGTAGACTACAACCAGAAATACCAGGACACTGACCTGGAGACTACAACCAGAAATACCAGGACACTGAACTAGAGACTACACCCCTACAACCAGAAATACCAGGACACTGAACTGGAGACTACACCCCTACAACCAGAAATATTTTACCCCCTTTTTCTCCCCAATTTTGGTCTTGTCTCATCACTGCAACTCCCCAACGGGCTCGGGAGGCGAAGGTCGAGTCATTTGTCCTCCGAAACATGACCAGCCAAACCGCACTTCTTAACACCTTCTTGCTTAACCCGGGAAGCCAGCAGCACCAATGTGTGGAAACACAGTTCACCTGACGACCGAGGTCAGCCTGCAGGCCCACCGGCCCGCAACAAGGAGTCGCTAGAGCCCCCACGACCTAACCCGGACGACGCTGGGCCAATTGTGCGCCGCCCTATGGGACTCCTGATCACGGCCAGTTTTGATACAGCCCGGGATCGAACCCAGGGCTGTAGTTACGCCTCTAGCACTGCGATGCAGTGCCTTAGACCACTACGCCTCTCGGGAGACCAAAGTGTAGCACTATTATGCATCCTACCACCCTACCACACTTCCCTATACAAATCCTAGTACACTAAACTGTAGTGCCCCTCCTTTCCTGGACCCCCAACCACCTCTTACCACCCTATAGTTCTAACACACCGGGCTGGTTGACAGAGACAGACACACACACACTTCTGAGCCCTGCTCTGATCGATCTAGCTCAGCTCAGCGTGCACACACACATGCACACACTTACCATTCCACTGGGGCTCCGCCCCCCTGACCCTGCTCTGATGGATCAAGCTCAGCTCAGCGTGCACACACACACATTCACACACTTACCATTCCACTGGGGCTCCGCCCCCCCTGGCCCTGCACCAATCAGCTGCTGACTTGGAAGCCGTCCCGCTTTTAAGTTTTTCTTAAAAACACTTTTTTTTTGCTTCAACTTAGTAAACGGATCTGTCCTCACAGTTATTATTATTATTATTAATCCTATTTCTTTCTATTTGCTTGTTTGATTGAGTTGTTTCAGACTGTTATTTTGTTACACTGTACTGTTATTAGGGTTGTGACATGTTTAATCAGGAGCCATGTTATTTCTGGCCTATGCAACGCCTTCAGTTCGTACCGCAGAGACAACTCAAACCTCTTGCCACGAGTCCCTCTCCTCACTCTGCCAGAACCTTAAACCTTAACAAGTGTTCCAAGCTGTGGCTTTTTCTCCTCCTCACTTTGTCCTCTTTGTACTAGTATCCAATATAACCAGCTGCCTCTAAACTATTTTAAAAGGTCACCTACTGTATATTGTTATGTCTCGTGTTTATACTCCTATCTTGGCATTCCTTCCTATATCATCATGCGTCTATGTATACATACAGTATATATTATTTCTCTCTCTCGTTCTATATATATATATATATACAGTGCCTTGCGAAAGTATTGAACTTTGAACTTTGCGACCTTTTGCCACATTTCAGGCTTCAAACATAAAGATATAAAACTGTATTTTTTTTGTGAAGAATCAACAACAAGTGGGACACAATCATGAAGTGGAACGACATTTATTGGATATTTCAAACTTTTTTAACAAATCAAAAACTGAAAAATTGGGCGTGCAAAATTATGCAGCCCCCTTAAGTTAATACTTTGTAGCGCCACCTTTTGCTGCGATTACAGCTGTAAGTTGCTTGGGGTATGTCTCTATCAGTTTTGCACATCGAGAGACTGAAATTTTTTCCCATTCCTCCTTGCAAAACAGCTCGAGCTCAGTGAGGTTGGATGGAGAGCATTTGTGAACAGCAGTTTTCAGTTCTTTCCACAGATTCTCGATTGGATTCAGATCTGGACTTTGACTTGGCCATTCTAACACCTGGATATGTTAATTTTTGAACCATTCCATTGTTGATTTTGCTTTATGTTTTGGATCATTGTCTTGTTGGAAGACAAATCTCCGTCCCAGTCTCAGGTCTTTTGCAGACTCCATCAGGTTCTTCCAGAATGGTCCTGTATTTGGCTCCATCCATCTTCCCATCAATTTTAATCATCTTCCCTGTCCCCGCTGAAGAAAAGCAGGCCCAAACCACGATGCTGCCACCACCATGTTTGACAGTGGGGATGGTGTGTTCAAGGTGATGAGCTGTGTTGCTTTTACGCCAAACATAACGTTTTGCATTGTTGCCAAAAAGTTCAATTTTGGTTTCATCTGACCAGAGCACCTTCTTCCACATGTTTGGTGTGTCTCCCAGGTGGCTTGTGGCAAACTTTAAACAACACTTTTTATGGATATCTTTAAGAAATGGCTTTCTTCTTGCCACTCTTCCATAAAGGCCAGATTTGTGCAATATACGACTGATTGTTGTCCTATGGACAGAGTCTCCCACCTCAGCTGTAGATCTCTGCAGTTCATCCAGTGTGATCATGGGCCTCTTGGCTGCATCTCTGATCAGTCTTCTCCTTGTATGAGCTGAAAGTTTAGAGGGACGGCCAGGTCTTGGTAGATTTGCAGTGGTCTGATACTCCTTCCATTTCAATATTATCGCTTGCACAGTGCTCCTTGGGATGTTTAAAGCTTGGAAAATCTTTTTGTATCCAAATCCGGCTTTAAACTTCTTCATAACAGTATCTCGGACCTGCCTGGTGTGTTCCTTGTTCTTTATGATGCTCTCTGCGCTTTTAACGGACCTCTGAGACTATCACAGTGCAGGTGCATTTATACAGAGACGTGATTACACACAGGTGGATTGTATTTATCATCATTAGTCATTTAGGTCAACATTGGATCATTCAGAGATCCTCACTGAACTTCTGGAGAGAGTTTGCTGCACTGAAAGTAAAGGGGCTGAATAATTTTGCACGCCCAATTTTTCAGTTTTTGATTTGTTAAAAAAGTTTGAAATATCCAATAAATGTCGTGATTGTGTCCCACTTGTTGTTGATTCTTCACAAAAAAATACAGTTTTATATCTTTATGTTTGAAGCCTGAAATGTGGCTAAAGGTCGCAAAGTTCAAGGGGGCCGAATACTTTCGCAAGGCACTGTATATATGTGTGTGTGTGTGTGTGTGTGTGTGTGTGTGTGTGTGTGTGTGTGTGTGTGTGTGTGTGTGTGTGTGTGTGTGTGTGTGTGTGTATGTATGTATGTATGTATGTATGTATGTATGTATGTATGTATGTATGTATGTATGTATGTATGTATGTATGTATGTATGTATGTGTGTGTGTGTGTGTGTGTGTATATATATATACATACATACATACACATATATATATATAGAAAGGGAGAGAGAGCATAATCGTAAGATATATATTTAGAGAGATATATATAATATATAATACACTGGAATTTGTTTTACGATTTTTTTGAAGTGCCTTTTACTTTCTGATGAACATGAGGTTTGGGGACGTCGGTGTGCCCCTGTCCCAGCCCATGTCCCTGTCCTTGTCCCCTGGACCCCACTACTCAGCTGCTCTCAAGCTTTTATGGAAAACAGGGCACAAGAGACACCAAAACCTTAATTCTGTCCCTACTGTACTGGCTGTACCTCCGTCCCTCTGTCCCTTCCTCCACAACGACACCCTCTGTGACCAGTCCTGCCCTGTATGTCTCCCAGAGATATGGTCATGATGTGGTCGACATTCAATCAAAACCGCTTTCCAGGTTTCCTGGTTAAGATGACGATAACATTCCTCAAGCATGTTTGGACATTGACATAATGTTCACTGTGTCTTTCACAAGAGTAAGGTGCTATTTGTCTTACCCGAAAGAACATGAAGCACGGTTTTGATTGAATAGCACCCCAGATCAGGGTGGTTCAGGGAGGAGGAGTGTGATTGGTTGATATGTGTCAGTCATTTCTGTGTTGGAGTCTGTTCTGTCCTTTATGGTCTCGGCTCCACTGTCCAGAGGTTTCTACTTGTTATTACATGCTTGATTGTATCTCAGTTCACACTATACATCCACCAATGGAGAGAGAGAGAGAGAGAGAAAGAGAGAGAGAGAGAGAAAGAGAGAGAGATCTGCCATGGCGTTTCACCTTACAACACCAAATAAAATTAACAGTCTTTCACTGACCAAGTGGAGAATGTCTGTCTTGTTTTTTTTAAACTAAACATTTGAAGGCTCTATTGATTGAAGCACTAAGGGCTTTTAAAGCGTGGAATCAAACATGTTCTCATCGTGGAATCAGCGTGGAATCAAACATGTTCTCAGCGTGGAATCAAACATGTCCTCATCGTGGAATCAGCGTGGAATCAAACATGTTCTCATCGTGGAATCAGCGTGGAATCAAACATGTTCTCAGCATGGAATCAGTGTGGAATCAAACATGTTCTCAGTGTGGAATCAGCGTGGAATCAAACATGTTCTCAGCATGGAATCAGCGTGGAATCAAACATGTTCTCAGTGTGGAATCAGCGTGGAATCAAACATGTTCTCAGCGTGGAATCAAACATGTTCTCAGCGTGGAATCAAACATGTCCTCATCGTGGAATCAGTGTGGAATCAAACATGTTCTTATCCACTTCTCCATTCATCATCCTATCAAATACAAGAATAAAGCACTTTGAATACCTTTCAAGGTTCATTTTAATTCATATTTTTTGTTCCAGCTGATGTCTGATGAATGTTTTTAGAATGTAGCTGCCATCACATCAAAGTCTGAGACAAAATGGATATTTGACTTTTTAAAACACTGACAGGTCGTGCCGACCTGAAAACGTCCTATACTAACTCTGACATTTTCCTTTTCAACACCGTCCGGGAACTACGGTGGACAGGCATAACCTGGCCAGTACAATCCAGCTCTACTCGGCTGGCTCAGACAAGTTATAAGGGTATCTGTGTGTAATACTGTAGCTTCCCAGACTATCACTTTGTATTTGACTGGTTGTGAGGTTGGTGTTTACTTTGTTGTACACTTAGTTACTCATTGTGCCCTGTGCCCTGTGCCCTCGCTAGCTGCAAATCATCTACTCCTGCTAACAGAACCTACTTTATGGGAAACAGGCCTATTGTAGAAACACTGACCACCAGAGTATACTAAGTACTGACCTAGGATCAGTTTTGCCTTTAAATTACTAATGAATAAGATTACATTGGGCCTGTATTCACAAAATATCTCAGAATTAGAGTACTGATCCAGGATCAGTTTAGCCTGTTAGCTCATAATGAAAAATATATTATATGGACAGAACCTAGATGGTAGCCTAGTAGTTAGAGTGTTGGGCCAGTATCCACGAGTTGGATCGAATCCCCGAGCTGACATAGTAAAAATGGGTCGTTCTGCCCCTGAACAGGGCAGTTAACTCACTGTTACCCGGGCGCCAACGACTTGGGATGTCGATTATGCAGCCCCCCGTACCTCCGATTCAGAAGGGTTCGGTGAAATGTGGAAGACACATTTCAGTTGAAGGCATTCAGTTGTACAACTGACTAGGTATCCCCCTTTCCTTTCTGTTGTACAACTGACTAGGTATCCCCCTTTCCTTTCTGTTGTACAACTGACTAGGTATCCCCCTTTCCTTTCTGTTGTACAACTGACTAGGTATCCCCCTTTCCTTTCTGTTGTATAACTGACTAGGTATCCCCCTTTCTGTTGTATAACTGACTAGGTATCCCCCTTTCTGTTGTATAACTGACTAGGTATCCCCATTTCTGTTGTACAACTGACTAGGTATCCCCCTTTCTGTTGTACAACTGACTAGGTATCCCCCTTTCTGTTGTACAACTGACTAGGTATCCCCCTTTCTGTTGTACAACTGACTAGGTATCCCCCTTTCTGTTGTATAACTGACTAGGTATCCCCCTTTCTGTTGTACAACTGACTAGGTATCCCCCTTTCTGTTGTACAACTGACTAGGTATCCCCCTTTCTGTTGTACAACTGACTAGGTATCCCCCTTTCTGTTGTACAACTGACTAGGTATCCCCCTTTCTGTTGTATAACTGACTAGGTATCCCCCTTTCTGTTGTATAACTGACTAGGTATCCCCCTTTCTGTTGTATAACTGACTAGGTATCCCCCTTTCTGTTGTACAACTGACTAGGTATCCCCTTTTCCTTTCTGTTGTATAACTGACTAGGTATCCCCCTTTGTTGTACAACTGACTAGGTATCCCCCTTTCTGTTGTATAACTGACTAGGTATCCCCCTTTCTGTTGTACAACTGACTAGGTATCCCCATTTCTGTTGTATAACTGACTAGGTATCCCCCTTTGTTGTACAACTGACTAGGTATCCCCCTTTCTGTTGTACAACTGACTAGGTATCCCCCTTTCTGTTGTATAACTGACTAGGTATCCCCCTTTGTTGTATAACTGACTAGGTATCCCCCTTTGTTGTACAACTGACTAGGTATCCCCCTTTCTGTTGTACAACTGACTAGGTATCCCCCTTTCTGTTGTACAACTGACTAGGTATCACCCTTTCTGTTGTACAACTGACTAGGTATCCCCCTTTCTGTTGTACAACTGACTAGGTATCCCCCTTTCTGTTGTACAACTGACTAGGTATCCCCCTTTCTGTTGTACAACTGACTAGGTATCCCCTTTCTGTTGTATAACTGACTAGGTATCCCCCTTTCTGTTGTATAACTGACTAGGTATCCCCCTTTGTTGTATAACTGACTAGGTATCCCCCTTTCTGTTGTACAACTGACTAGGTATCCCCCTTTCTGCTGTATAACTGACTAGGTATCCCCCTTTCTGTTGTATAACTGACTAGGTATCCCCCTTTGTTGTATAACTGACTAGGTATCCCCCTTTCTGTTGTATAACTGACTAGGTATCCCCCTTTCTGTTGTACAACTGACTAGGTATCCCCCTTTCTGTTGTATAACTGACTAGGTATCCCCCTTTCTGTTGTACAACTGACTAGGTATCCCCTTTTCCTTTCTGTTGTATAACTGACTAGGTATCCCCCTTTCTGTTGTACAACTGACTAGGTATCCCCCTTTCTGTTGTACAACTGACTAGGTATCCCCCTTTGTTGTACAACTGACTAGGTATCCCCCTTTCTGTTGTACAACTGACTAGGTATCCCCCTTTCTGTTGTACAACTGACTAGGTATCACCCTTTCTGTTGTACAACTGACTAGGTATCCCCCTTTCTGTTGTACAACTGACTAGGTATCCCCCTTTCTGTTGTACAACTGACTAGGTATCCCCCTTTCTGTTGTACAACTGACTAGGTATCCCCCTTTCTGTTGTACAACTGACTAGGTATCACCCTTTCTGTTGTACAACTGACTAGGTATCCCCCTTTCTGTTGTATAACTGACTAGGTATCCCCCTTTGTTGTATAACTGACTAGGTATCCCCCTTTCTGTTGTATAACTGACTAGGTATCCCCCTTTCTGTTGTATAACTGACTAGGTATCCCCCTTTCTGTTGTACAACTGACTAGGTATCCCCCTTTCTGTTGTACAACTGACTAGGTATCCCCCTTTCTGTTGTATAACTGACTAGGTATCCCCTTTTCCTTTCTGTTGTATAACTGACTAGGTATCCCCCTTTCTGTTGTACAACTGACTAGGTATCCCCCTTTCCTTTCTGTTGTATAACTGACTAGGTACCCCCTTTGTTGTATAACTGACTAGGTATCCCCCTTTGTTGTATAACTGACTAGGTATCCCCCTTTCTGTTGTATAACTGACTAGGTATCCCCCTTTCTGTTGTACAACTGACTAGGTATCCCCCTTTGTTGTATAACTGACTAGGTATCCCCCTTTCCTTTCTGTTGTACAACTGACTAGGTATCCCCCTTTCTGTTGTACAACTGACTAGGTATCCCCCTTTCTGTTGTACAACTGACTAGGTATCCCCCTTTCTGTTGTATAACTGACTAGGTATCCCCCTTTCTGTTGTATAACTGACTAGGTATCCCCCTTTCTGTTGTATAACTGACTAGGTATCCCCCTTTCTGTTGTACAACTGACTAGGTATCCCCCTTTCCTTTCTGTTGTATAACTGACTAGGTATCCCCCTTTCTGTTGTATAACTGACTAGGTATCCCCCTTTCTGTTGTACAACTGACTAGGTATCCCCTTTTCCTTTCTGTTGTATAACTGACTAGGTATCCCCCTTTCTGTTGTATAACTGACTAGGTATCCCCCTTTGTTGTACAACTGACTAGGTATCCCCTTTTCCTTTCTGTTGTATAACTGACTAGGTATCCCCCTTTCTGTTGTATAACTGACTAGGTATCCCCCTTTCCTTTCTGTTGTATAACTGACTAGGTATCCCCCTTTCTGTTGTACAACTGACTAGGTATCCCCCTTTCTGTTGTATAACTGACTAGGTATCCCCCTTTGTTGTACAACTGACTAGGTATCCCCCTTTCCTTTCTGTTGTATAACTGACTAGGTATCCCCCTTTCCTTTCTGTTGTATAACTGACTAGGTATCCCCCTCTCCTTTCTGTTGTATAACTGACTAGGTATCCCCCTTTCTGTTGTACAACTGACTAGGTATCCCCCTTTCTGTTGTACAACTGACTAGGTATCCCCCTTTCTGTTGTACAACTGACTAGGTATCCCCCTTTGTTGTACAACTGACTAGGTATCCCCCTTTCTGTTGTATAACTGACTAGGTATCCCCCTCTCCTTTCTGTTGTATAACTGACTAGGTATCCCCCTTTCTGTTGTACAACTGACTAGGTATCCCCCTTTCTGTTGTACAACTGACTAGGTATCCCCCTTTCTGTTGTACAACTGACTAGGTATCACCCTTTCTGTTGTACAACTGACTAGGTATCCCCCTTTCTGCTGTATAACTGACTAGGTATCCCCCTTTCTGTTGTATAACTGACTAGGTATCCCCCTTTGTTGTATAACTGACTAGGTATCCCCCTTTCTGTTGTATAACTGACTAGGTATCCCCCTTTCTGTTGTATAACTGACTAGGTATCCCCCTTTCTGTTGTACAACTGACTAGGTATCCCCCTTTCTGTTGTATAACTGACTAGGTATCCCCCTTTCTGTTGTATAACTGACTATGTACCCCCCTTTCTGTTGTATAACTGACTAGGTATCCCCCTTTGTTGTATAACTGACTAGGTATCCCCTTTTCCTTTCTGTTGTATAACTGACTAGGTATCCCCTTTTCCTTTCTGTTGTATAACTGACTAGGTATCCCCCTTTCCTTTCTGTTGTATAACTGACTAGGTATCCCCCTTTCCTTTCTGTTGTATAACTGACTAGGTATCCCCCTTTCCTTTCTGTTGTACAACTGACTAGGTATCCCCTTTTCCTTTCTGTTGTATAACTGACTAGGTATCCCCCTTTCTGTTGTACAACTGACTAGGTATCCCCATTTCTGTTGTACAACTGACTAGGTATCCCCCTTTCTGTTGTACAACTGACTAGGTATCCCCATTTCTGTTGTATAACTGACTAGGTATCCCCCTTTCTGTTGTATAACTGACTAGGTATCCCCCTTTCTGTTGTATAACTGACTATGTACCCCCCTTTCTGTTGTATAACTGACTAGGTATCCCCCTTTGTTGTATAACTGACTATGTATCCCCCTTTCTGTTGTACAACTGACTAGGTATCCCCATTTCTGTTGTATAACTGACTATGTACCCCCCTTTCTGTTGTATAACTGACTAGGTATCCCCCTTTCTGTTGTATAACTGACTAGGTATCCCCCTTTGTTGTATAACTGACTAGGTATCCCCCTTTCTGTTGTATAACTGACTAGGTATCCCCCTTTCTGTTGTACAACTGACTAGGTATCCCCATTTCTGTTGTATAACTGACTAGGTATCCCCCTTTGTTGTACAACTGACTAGGTATCCCCCTTTGTTGTATAACTGACTAGGTATCCCCTTTTCCTTTCTGTTGTATAACTGACTAGGTACCCCCTTTGTTGTATAACTGACTAGGTATCCCCCTTTGTTGTATAACTGACTAGGTATCCCCCTTTGTTGTATAACTGACTAGGTATCCCCCTTTCTGTTGTACAACTGACTAGGTATCCCCCTTTCCTTTCTGTTGTATAACTGACTAGGTATCCCCCTTTGTTGTACAACTGACTAGGTATCCCCCTTTCCTTTCTGTTGTATAACTGACTAGGTATCCCCCTTTCTGTTGTACAACTGACTAGGTATCCCCATTTCTGTTGTATAACTGACTAGGTATCCCCCTTTGTTGTACAACTGACTAGGTATCCCCCTTTGTTGTATAACTGACTAGGTATCCCCCTTTGTTGTATAACTGACTAGGTATCCCCCTTTGTTGTATAACTGACTAGGTATCCCCCTTTGTTGTATAACTGACTAGGTATCCCCCTTTCTGTTGTATAACTGACTAGGTATCACCCTTTCTGTTGTATAACTGACTAGGTATCCCCCTTTCTGTTGTACAACTGACTAGGTATCCCCCTTTCCTTTCTGTTGTATAACTGACTAGGTATCCCCCTTTGTTGTATAACTGACTAGGTATCCCCCTTTCTGTTGTACAACTGACTAGGTATCCCCCTTTCTGTTGTATAACTGACTAGGTATCCCCCTTTGTTGTACAACTGACTAGGTATCCCCCTTTCTGTTGTATAACTGACTAGGTATCCCCCTTTGTTGTATAACTGACTAGGTATCCCCCTTTCTGTTGTACAACTGACTAGGTATCCCCCTTTCCTTTCTGTTGTATAACTGACTAGGTATCCCCCTTTGTTGTATAACTGACTAGGTATCCCCCTTTCTGTTGTACAACTGACTAGGTATCCCCTTTCTGTTGTATAACTGACTAGGTATCCCCCTTTGTTGTATAACTGACTAGGTATCCCCCTTTCTGTTGTATAACTGACTAGGTATCCCCCTTTCTGTTGTATAACTGACTAGGTATCCCCCTTTCTGTTGTACAACTGACTAGGTATCCCCCTTTCTGTTGTACAACTGACTAGGTATCCCCATTTCTGTTGTATAACTGACTAGGTATCCCCCTTTGTTGTACAACTGACTAGGTATCCCCTTTCTGTTGTATAACTGACTAGGTATCCCCCTTTGTTGTATAACTGACTAGGTATCCCCCTTTCTGTTGTATAACTGACTAGGTATCCCCTTTCTGTTGTATAACTGACTAGGTATCCCCCTTTCTGTTGTACAACTGACTAGGTATCCCCTTTCTGTTGTACAACTGACTAGGTATCCCCATTTCTGTTGTATAACTGACTAGGTATCCCCCTTTGTTGTACAACTGACTAGGTATCCCCCTTTCTGTTGTATAACTGACTATGTACCCCCCTTTCTGTTGTATAACTGACTAGGTATCCCCCTTTCTGTTGTATAACTGACTAGGTATCCCCCTTTGTTGTATAACTGACTAGGTATCCCCCTTTCTGTTGTATAACTGACTAGGTATCCCCCTTTCTGTTGTACAACTGACTAGGTATCCCCATTTCTGTTGTATAACTGACTAGGTATCCCCCTTTGTTGTACAACTGACTAGGTATCCCCCTTTGTTGTATAACTGACTAGGTATCCCCTTTTCCTTTCTGTTGTATAACTGACTAGGTACCCCCTTTGTTGTATAACTGACTAGGTATCCCCCTTTGTTGTATAACTGACTAGGTATCCCCCTTTGTTGTATAACTGACTAGGTATCCCCCTTTCTGTTGTACAACTGACTAGGTATCCCCCTTTCCTTTCTGTTGTATAACTGACTAGGTATCCCCCTTTGTTGTACAACTGACTAGGTATCCCCCTTTCCTTTCTGTTGTATAACTGACTAGGTATCCCCCTTTCTGTTGTACAACTGACTAGGTATCCCCATTTCTGTTGTATAACTGACTAGGTATCCCCCTTTGTTGTACAACTGACTAGGTATCCCCCTTTGTTGTATAACTGACTAGGTATCCCCCTTTGTTGTATAACTGACTAGGTATCCCCCTTTGTTGTATAACTGACTAGGTATCCCCCTTTGTTGTATAACTGACTAGGTATCCCCCTTTCTGTTGTATAACTGACTAGGTATCACCCTTTCTGTTGTATAACTGACTAGGTATCCCCTTTCTGTTGTACAACTGACTAGGTATCCCCCTTTCCTTTCTGTTGTATAACTGACTAGGTATCCCCCTTTGTTGTATAACTGACTAGGTATCCCCCTTTCTGTTGTACAACTGACTAGGTATCCCCCTTTCTGTTGTATAACTGACTAGGTATCCCCCTTTGTTGTACAACTGACTAGGTATCCCCCTTTCTGTTGTATAACTGACTAGGTATCCCCCTTTGTTGTATAACTGACTAGGTATCCCCCTTTCTGTTGTACAACTGACTAGGTATCCCCCTTTCCTTTCTGTTGTATAACTGACTAGGTATCCCCCTTTGTTGTATAACTGACTAGGTATCCCCCTTTCTGTTGTACAACTGACTAGGTATCCCCCTTTCTGTTGTATAACTGACTAGGTATCCCCCTTTGTTGTACAACTGACTAGGTATCCCCCTTTCTGTTGTATAACTGACTAGGTATCCCCCTTTGTTGTATAACTGACTAGGTATCCCCCTTTCTGTTGTACAACTGACTAGGTATCCCCCTTTCTGTTGTACAACTGACTAGGTATCCCCATTTCTGTTGTATAACTGACTAGGTATCCCCCTTTGTTGTACAACTGACTAGGTATCCCCCTTTCTGTTGTATAACTGACTAGGTATCCCCCTTTGTTGTATAACTGACTAGGTATCCCCCTTTCTGTTGTATAACTGACTAGGTATCCCCCTTTCTGTTGTATAACTGACTAGGTATCCCCCTTTCTGTTGTACAACTGACTAGGTATCCCCCTTTCTGTTGTACAACTGACTAGGTATCCCCATTTCTGTTGTATAACTGACTAGGTATCCCCCTTTGTTGTACAACTGACTAGGTATCCCCCTTTCTGTTGTATAACTGACTAGGTATCCCCCTTTGTTGTATAACTGACTAGGTATCCCCCTTTCTGTTGTATAACTGACTAGGTATCCCCCTTTCTGTTGTACAACTGACTAGGTATCCCCCCTTTCTGTTGTATAACTGACTAGGTATCCCCCTTTCTGTTGTACAACTGACTAGGTATCCCCCCTTTCTGTTGTACAACTGACTAGGTATCCCCCTTTCTGTTGTACAACTGACTAGGTATCCCCCTTTCTGTTGTATAACTGACTAGGTATCCCCCTTTGTTGTACAACTGACTAGGTATCCCCCTTTGTTGTACAACTGACTAGGTATCCCCCTTTGTTGTATAACTGACTAGGTATCCCCTTTTCCTTTCTGTTGTATAACTGACTAGGTACCCCCTTTGTTGTATAACTGACTAGGTATCCCCCTTTGTTGTATAACTGACTAGGTATCCCCCTTTGTTGTATAACTGACTAGGTATCCCCCTTTCTGTTGTACAACTGACTAGGTATCCCCCTTTCCTTTCTGTTGTATAACTGACTAGGTATCCCCCTTTGTTGTACAACTGACTAGGTATCCCCCTTTCCTTTCTGTTGTATAACTGACTAGGTATCCCCCTTTCTGTTGTACAACTGACTAGGTATCCCCATTTCTGTTGTATAACTGACTAGGTATCCCCCTTTGTTGTACAACTGACTAGGTATCCCCTTTTCCTTTCTGTTGTATAACTGACTAGGTATCCCCCTTTGTTGTATAACTGACTAGGTACCCCCCTTTGTTGTATAACTGACTAGGTATCCCCCTTTCTGTTGTACAACTGACTAGGTATCCCCCTTTGTTGTATAACTGACTAGGTATCCCCCTTTGTTGTATAACTGACTAGGTATCCCCCTTTGTTGTATAACTGACTAGGTATCCCCCTTTGTTGTATAACTGACTAGGTATCACCCTTTCTGTTGTATAACTGACTAGGTATCCCCCTTTCTGTTGTACAACTGACTAGGTATCCCCCTTTGTTGTATAACTGACTAGGTATCCCCCTTTCTGTTGTACAACTGACTAGGTATCCCCCTTTCTGTTGTATAACTGACTAGGTATCCCCCTTTGTTGTACAACTGACTAGGTATCCCCCTTTCTGTTGTATAACTGACTAGGTATCCCCCTTTGTTGTATAACTGACTAGGTATCCCCCTTTCTGTTGTACAACTGACTAGGTATCCCCATTTCTGTTGTATAACTGACTAGGTATCCCCCTTTCTGTTGTATAACTGACTAGGTATCCCCCTTTCTGTTGTATAACTGACTAGGTATCCCCCTTTCTGTTGTACAACTGACTAGGTATCCCCATTTCTGTTGTATAACTGACTAGGTATCCCCCTTTCTGTTGTATAACTGACTAGGTATCCCCCTTTCTGTTGTACAACTGACTAGGTATCCCCCTTTCTGTTGTATAACTGACTAGGTATCACCCTTTCTGTTGTATAACTGACTAGGTATCCCCCTTTCTGTTGTACAACTGACTAGGTATCCCCCTTTGTTGTATAACTGACTAGGTATCCCCCTTTCTGTTGTACAACTGACTAGGTATCCCCCTTTCTGTTGTATAACTGACTAGGTATCCCCCTTTGTTGTACAACTGACTAGGTATCCCCCTTTCTGTTGTATAACTGACTAGGTATCCCCCTTTGTTGTATAACTGACTAGGTATCCCCCTTTCTGTTGTACAACTGACTAGGTATCCCCATTTCTGTTGTATAACTGACTAGGTATCCCCCTTTCTGTTGTATAACTGACTAGGTATCCCCCTTTCTGTTGTACAACTGACTAGGTATCCCCCTTTGTTGTATAACTGACTAGGTATCCCCCTTTGTTGTACAACTGACTAGGTATCCCCCTTTCTGTTGTACAACTGACTAGGTATCCCCCTTTCTGTTGTACAACTGACTAGGTATCCCCCTTTGTTGTACAACTGACTAGGTATCCCCCTTTGTTATACAACTGACTAGGTATCCCCCTTTCCTTGTAGCATCTCAGACAGTGCAGGGTGGTGGGAGGAGTTATAGGAGGACGGGTTCATTGTAACGTCTGGAATGGAATAAATGGAATGGAGTCAAACACATGGAAACTGTTCTATTGACCCTGCACTGTCTGAGATGCTATTAACAGATCTTGGTGCCCTATCTGATACTGCAGTTACATAACTGAACCATCGGGGGGAGTTTGATCTGGTGTTTCTTCAGGAGAGGCCATGAAATATTACCATCAACCATCCCTCCACTTCAATAACCAGAGGTTGCAAAACAGACACAGAAAAAAACATCACTGCTTCAATGGATCAATATAGAAGATACTTTAATAGACCAAGACTTCTCTTTGATGAATGTCAACACTTGGCAGATGCTTTTATCATAAGTGACTGCAGTAACAGTGAATGCATATATTTTTACTATATTTTTTTACTATGAACCACTGTGTGTTTTGTTTACATTTTAATTATTTTTAATTTCAGCCCCCCGTCCCCTCAGGAGGCCTTTTGCGTTTTGGTAGGCCGTCATTGTAAAGAAGAACTTCAAATCAATCAATTCATCAAATGTATTTATAAAGCACTTCTCACATCAGTTGATGTCCCAAAGTGTTGTACAGAAACCCAACCTAAAACCCCAAACAGCAAGCAATGCAGGTGTAGAAGCACGGTGGCAAGGAAAAACTCCCTAGAAAGGCCAAAACCGAGGAAGAAACCGAGAGAGGAACCAGGCTCTGAGGGGTGGCCAGTCCTCTTCTGGCTGTGCCGGGTGAAGATTATAACAGAACATGGCCAAGATGTTCAAATGTCCATAAATGACCAGCAGGGTCAAATAATAATAATCACAGTGGTTGTAGAGGGTGCAACAGGTCAGCACCTCAGGAGTAAATGTCAGTTGGATTTTCATAGCCAATCAGCTAGTTAAATAAAAGTTAAATCACATCAAATTCCTCTGGGAATTGAAAACTTGACGTAGCTGTACAATGTAGCTTCTGTGATAACCTTTGAATTCCCTGGAGAAATGTATTGTCTGTGCCAGTGTCGATGCAGAGAGAGGGAGAGACGGCACAACACAGCAGTCCAGATCATGTTTAGCCTACTGGACTGTTCATGAGCTTGAAGACTTTTAGTTGGTAAGCTAATTATGTAATTTGGTAAAAACAGCCATCAAGGCTTGTTTTTCAATTACATTATGCCAAACCTGAACCTTGAGAGCAAGGACTTACAACCTCCAGTAGCGTGCCGTGGTTCTGGGGCCTGGGCCTTCAGTGAAGTCCTACACAGTCCCACCCGAATTAATCCACCTCTTATTACCATCATTATGGTGCCATGGCTCTAGACACTATACATTTAGACAGAAACGCAGTATAACCAGGCGTTGCGTCACCTTGAAATTGACATTTTTATTCAGAGAATTGCAGGGGAAGAGTACAATACCTTTTCATTGTGCAGCTTCGTTGCCCTGCACGCTTGTTCGTTGAGCTGTAGATCCACTCGGGTGTCCCCAAAAGTTTTCAAAAGCACCATTGTTTGTAAGTGCCCAGCCGTACTTTGGTGTCTCGTTGCTGCCTTGGTTAGACAACTCAGGTTTGCAAAGCCAGTGTGGCTCCAAACACCAAATCGATCACTTGCAAATAATAGGCATTCCCAGCAGTACAGTTTGCAGTGCTTCTCGGAGCCTGTGAGTCATTGATAGCGCCCATAATTGAAAGTGGAGAACGAACCCCTTTCCCGCCTGTGACAGGCTTTGTAGCGTCGGCATCTACCTCTCCTGACAATGTCTAACTTTTCTTGAAAAGTTTGTCTTGAGAATGGCGTTATAATTATATCCTCGACCAAATCGATATCTTCTCCTTCCACCATTGTGGGTTGAAAAAACAGCTTAGTAGTATGCGTTGATCAATTTCAGTTTCCTAGGTCAGAGACCTGCCCATATAGGACCTGCCTCTCAATATTGGTAATCCAATCAAAAGACGTGCAGGCACTTCGCCTGCTATCTGGCTCCTGTGTAACACTGGAGCCAGCCAGCAGGCGTACAATAGCCAACTCTAAAGCTGATTGGTTGACACTAAATTTTAATTTCCATTCACTTTTAAGCTACAAGCGCCCGCACTGTTGATTCTGAAGGCCTGAGGGCAGATTTCAGACCCCTGGCAACACATGATGGCTGAATATGATTGGATAAAATATCTAACATAAAGACCAGCCCTCCAAATCTCAACCTGGGGCTGGAAGCAGTGCAACCAACAGGAACGCTATGAAATGAAGAGTGTAACTCTTACTCTGGGGAATAATTTAATACATATTTGTGGGAAAATATATTTACAAAAAACTATATTCTGATGATGTTTAGGCCAGCATAGAAGGCCTTGCTGGCCCTGACGGCCCACCACTGACAACCTCTTAGTCAATGTATTTTTTTTAAAGGGAAGGTTTTCTCATCAGAATATCCTGAAATACATAAGTGGAAAACCATTTGTCTCTGATGGTCTGTGGAGATTTCTCCACTCCTTCTGTTTGGAACTCCTTCTGTTTGGAACTCCTTCTGTTTGGAACACCTTCTGTTTGGAACACCTTCTGTTTGGAACTCCTTCTGTTTGGAACACCTTCTGTTTGGAACTCCTTCTGTTTGGAACTCCTTCTGTTTGGAACTCCTTCTGTTTGGAACACCTTCTGTTTGGAACACCTTCTGTTTGGAACACCTTCTGTTTGGAACTCCTTCTGTTTGGAACACCTTCTGTTTGGAACACCTTCTGTTTGGAACTCAAGGAGAGTGTGGCAGAGTCAGGAGTCAGACCTGAGCCAACTCCCCCTGTTTACCTTAAGGAATCAGAGCCAGTCAGGGCGGTGTTGGAGGTGAGCGAAGCAGAGACAGTGAAGGAGTTCATGGGGAAATTGGAGGAGAGAGTTACGAGGGAGGTGCTGTGTTGGTGCATGAGGCACAACATTCGCCCGACGGAGCGTCAGGGATTTGATGGCACTTGCGTCAGCTCTCCATACTCGTCCTGAGGTGCGTGCTAGTCGTCTGGTGAAGACTGTGCCAGCCTCACGCACCAGGCCTCCGTGTTATGCGGTGGAACGCACGGTGTCCCCAGTACGCGTGCTTAGCCCGGTGCGCTACATCCCAGCTCCCCACATCTGCCGGGCTATGGTGAAGATCCAGCCAGGATGGATGGTGCCAGCCCTGCTCTCAAGATCTCCAGTACGCCTTCACCGTCCAGTCCATCCAGTGCCACCTCCACACACCAGCCCTCCGGTGGCAGCCCCCCACACCAGGCTGTCTCTCCTTCCTTTCTCTACAGGTGCTCCCGGAGCCTGTCCAGAGCTGCTAGAGTCTCCCACATGTCCAGAGCTGCTAGAGTCTCCCGCCTGTCCAGAGCTGCTAGTCTCCCGCCTGTCCAGAGCTGCTAGAGTCTCCCACATGTCCAGAGCTGCTAGAGTCTCCCGCCTGTCCAGAGCTGCTAGAGTCTCCCGCCTGTCCAGAGCTGCTAGAGTCTCCCGCCTGTCCAGAGCTGCTAGAGTCTCCCGCCTGTCCAGAGCTGCTAGAGTCTCCCGCCTGTCCAGAGCTGCTAGAGTCTCCCGCCTGTCCAGAGCTGCTAGAGTCTCCCGCCTGTCCAGAGCTGCTAGAGCTGCCAGTCTGTCCTGAGCCTTCAGTCAGCCAGGACCTGCCAGAGCCGTCAGTCAGCCAGGACCTGCCAGAACCGTCAGTCAGCCAGGAGCTGCCAGAGCCGTCAGTCAGCCAGGAGCTGCCAGAGCCGCCAGGCAGCCAGGAGCTGCCAGAGCCGCCAGGCAGCCAGGAGCTGCCAGCCAGTCCTGAGCTACCCTTCAGTCCTGAGCTACCCCTGTCCCGAGCTGCCCCTCAGTCCCGAGCTGCCCCTCAGTCCAGTGGGGCCCTTTAGTATGGTTCACAGTCCAAGGTCGGTGGCGAGGGTCGCCGTTCCTAGGAGGACACTAAAGCGGACAAAGACTATGGTGGAGTGGGGTCCACGTCCTGCGCCAGAGCCGCCACCGTGGACAGATGCCCACCCAGACCCTCCCCTATAGGTTCAGGTTTTCCGGCCGGGGTCCGCACCTTGGGGGTATTGTCACGTTCTGACCATAGTTCTTTTGTGTTTTCTTTGTTTTAGTGTTGGTCAGGACGTGAGCTGAGTGGGCAATTCTATGTTGTGTGTCTAGTTTTCCCGTTTCTATGTTTGGCCTGACATGGTTCTCAATCAGAGGCAGATGTTAGTCATTGTCTCTGATTGGGAACCATATTTAGGTAGCCTGTTTTGTGTTGGGTTTTGTGGGTGGTTCTTTCCTGTGTCTGTGCCACACGGGACTGTTTTTTTTTTTTCACATTTGTTGTTTTGTATTTTGTAGTGTTCACGTTTATCGTCTTTATTAAACATGATGAACACTAACCACGCTGGTCCTCTCCTTCGTCCACAGAAATCTGACGTTACAATCACTCTCCATATTTTCAAGCATAGTGGTAGCTGTATGTTATGGGTATGCTTGTAGTTATTAAGGACTGGGGAGTTTTTCAGCATAAAAAATAAATGGGATGGAGCTAAGCACAGTTGATTACCAAGAAGACAGTGAATGTTCCTGAATGGCCGAGTTTCAGTTTTGACTTAAATCTGCTTAAATCTTTGGCAAGACCTGAAAATGGTTGTCTCGCAATGATCAACAACCAATTTGACAGAGCTTGAAGAATAATAAATAAATAAAAAGGCATGGGTCTTAGAAACTTACCCAGACAGACTCAATGCTGTATTCAGTGCCAAAGGTGATTCTACAAAGTATTGACTCAGAGGTGTAAGTATTTCTGTATTTCATTTTCAATAAATTTGCTATAAAAAAAAATATATGTTTTCACTTTGTCATTATGGGGTATTGTGTGTAGATGGGTGAGATTTAAAAAATATATTTAATCCATTTTGAATCCAGGCTGTAAACACAACACAATGTGGAATAGGTCGAGGGGTCTGAATACTTTCTGAAGGCCCTGTATATACACGGAGTGTACAAACCTTTAGGAACACCTGCTCGACATAGACTGACCAGGTGAATCCAGGTGAAAGCTATGATTCCTTATTGATGTCACTTGTTAAATCCACTTCAATCAGTGTAGATGAAGGGAAGGAGACGGGTTAAAGAAGGATTTTTAAGCCTTGAGACAGTTGTGACATGGATTGTGTCTGTGTGCCATTCAGAGGGTGAATGGGCAAGACAAAATATTTAAGTGTCTTTGAACGGGTAGGTGCCAGGCACACCGGTTTGAGTGTATCAAGAACTGCAACACTGCTAAATTTTTCACGCTCAACAGTTTCCTGTGTGTATCAAGAATAGTCCACCACCCAAAGGACATCCAGCCAACTTGACCACAACAGTGGAAGTATTGGAGTCAACATGGGCTAGCATTCCTGTGGAACGCTTTCATCATCTTGTAGAGTCCCTTCCCCGACAAATTGAGGATGTTTTGTCACACAAAAGTGTCAACTCAATATTAGAAAGGTGTTCCTAATGTTTAGTATACTCTGTGTACTTTCAGTGTGTGTATATAATATACAGTATATTCACTACCTTATAGAAATGACCTCGTAGAAATGTCCTTGTTTTTGAAAGAAAAGCACATTTTTTGTACATTAAAATAACATACATTTATCAGAAATATAGTGTAGACATTGTTAATGTTGTAAATGACTATTGTACCTGGAACTAGCAGATTTGTTTGTGGAATATCTGCACAGGTGTGTTTTCAGCAACCATCACTCCTGTGTTCCAATGGCACATTGTGTAAGTCAATCCAAATGTATCACTTTAAAACGCTAATTGATCATTAGAAAACCCTCTTGCAATTATGTTAGCACAGCTTAAAACTGTTGTGCTGATTTAAAGAGGCAATAACACTGGCCTTCTTTAGACCAGTTGCGTATCTGGAGCAACAGCATTTGTGGGTTCGATTGCAAGCTCAAAATGGTCAGAAACAAAGACCTTTCTTCTGAAACTCGTCAGTCTATTCTTGTTCTGAGATTGAAGGCTATACCATGCGAGAAAATACCAAGAAACTGAAGATCTCGTACAGCGTTGTGTACTGCTCCCTTCACAGAACAGCGCAAACTGGCTCTAACCAGAATAGAAAGAGGAGTGGGAGGCCCCGGTGCACAACTGAGCAAGCGGACAAGTACATTAGAGTGTCTAGTTTGAGAAACAAACGCCTCAAGTCCTAAACTGGCAGCTTCATTAAATATCACCCGCAAAACACCAGTATCAATGTCAACAGTCAAGCGGTGACTCCGGGATGCTGGTCTTCTAGGCTGAGTTGCAAAGAAAACGACATATCTCAGACTGGCCAATAAAAATTATAGATTAAGAGGGGTAAAATAACACAGACACTGGACAGAGGAACTCTGCCTGGAAGGCCAGAGGAACTCTGCCTGGAAGGCCAGAGTCTTCTTAATTAAAGTAATATTGGACTGTAGTTTCTCTTTGCTTATTTGAGCTTTTCTTGCAATAATATGGACTTGGTCTTTTACCAAATAGGGCTATCTTCTGTATACCAACCCTACCTTGTCACAGCACAACTGATTGGCTCGAACGCATTAATAAGAAGGAAAGAAATTCCACAAATTCACTTTTAACAAGGCACACCGGTTAATTGAAATGCATTCCAGGTGACTACCTCATGAAGCTGTTTGAGAGAATACCAAGAATATGCATAGCTCTCATCAAGGCAAAGGGTGGCTACTCTGACATATCTCAAATATAAATATATTTAGATTTGTTTAACACTTTTTCTTTAGTACATGATTCCATATGTATTAGTTCATAGTTTTGTAGAAATGTAGAAAATAGTCCAAATAAAAGAAAAGAAAAATGCTTGATTGAGTAGGTGTGTCCAAACTTTTGCCTGGTATGTGTGTATGTACACTACATGACCAAAAGTATGTTGACACCTGCTCGTCGAACATCTCATTCCAAAATCATGGGCATTAATATGGAGTTGGTCCCCCCTCTGCTGCCATAACAGCCTCCACTCTTCTGGGAAGGCTTTCCACTAGATGGTGAAACATTGCTGCGCGGTCTTGGTTCCATTCAGCCACAAGAGCATTAGTGAGGTCAGGCACTGATGTTGGGCGATTAGGCCTGGCTCGCAGTCTGCGTTCCAGTTCACCCCAAAGGTGTTTGATAGGGTTGAGGTCAGGACTCTGTGCAGGCCAATCAAGTTCTTCCACACCAATCTCAACAAATAATTTCTGTATGGACCTCACTTTGTGCACGGGGTATTGTCATGCTGAAACAGGGCCTTCCCCAAACTGTTGCCATGAATTTGGAAGCACATAATCATCTAGAATGTCATTGTATGCTGTAGCGTAACAATTTCCCGAAAAATGAAAAACAGCCCCAGACCATTATTCCTTCTCCACCAAACTTTACAGTTGGCATAATGCATTTCAGGCAGGTAGCGTTCTCTTGGCATCCGCTAAACCCAGATTGGTCCGTCAGACTGCTAGATGGTGAAGTGTGATTCATCACTACACAGAACGCATTTCTACTGTTCCAGAGTCCAATGGCGGTGCGCTTTACATCACTCCAGCCGACGCTTGGCATTGGGCATGGTGATCTTAGGCTTGTGTGCGGCTGCACTGCCATGGAAGTCCATTTCATGAAGCTCCAGACTAACAGTTATTGTGCTGACGTTGCTTCCAGAGGCAGTTTGGAACTCGATAGTGAGGGTTGCAACCGAGGACATTATTTTAACGCTGTACACGCTTCAGCACTCGGCGGTCTCATTCTGTGAACTTGTGTGGCCTACCACTTTGTGGCTGAGCCGTTGTTGCTCCTTGACGTTTCCACTTCACAATAACAGCACTTACAGTTGACCAGGGCAGCTCTAGCAGGGCAGAAATTTAAAGAACTGAATTGTTGGAAAGGTGGCATCCTATGACGGTGCCATGTTGAAAGTCACTGAGCTCTTCAGTAAAGACATTTTACCGCCAATGTATGTCTATGGAAATTGCTGTGTGATTTTATATACCTGTCAGCAACTTGTGTTGCTGAAATAGCCGAATCCACTCATTTGAAGGGCTGACCATATACTTTTATATAGTGTATGTACAGTTGAAGTCGGAAGTTTACATACACTTTAGCCAAATATATTTATACTCAGTTTTTCACAATTCCTGACATTTAATCAGAGTAATAATTCCCTGTTTTCGGTCAGTTTGGATCACCACTTTATTTTAAGACTGTGAAATTTCAGAATAATAGTAGAGAGAATGATTTATTTCAGCTTTAATTTCTTTCATCACCTTCCCAGTGGGTCAGAAGTTTACATACACTCAATTAGTATTTGGTAGCATTTCCTTATGAATGTTCAACTTGGGTCAAACGTTTCAGGTAGACTTCCACAAGCTTCCCACAATAAGTTGGGTGAATTTTGGCCCATTCCTCCTGACAGAGCTGGTGTAACTGAGTCAGGTAGGTAGGCATCCTTGCTCACACATGCTTTTTCAGTTCGTCCACAAATGTTCTATGTTCAAATGTTGAGGTCAGGGCTTTGTGATGGCCAATACAATACCTTGACTTTGTTGTCCTTAAGCCATTTTGCCACAACTTTGAAAGTATGATTGGGGTCATTGTCCATTTGGAAGACCCATTTGCGACCTAGCTTTAACTTCCTGACTGATGTCTTGACATGTTGCTTCTGTAACGGTTTTCTTTACTTGAAGGAGAGGCGGACCAAAACGCAGCGTGGTTATATTGATTCATGTTTAATAAAAAAAAAGATAAACACGAACACTACAAAACAATAAACGTGGAAAACCAAAAACAGCCCTATCTGGGGCAAACACAGAGACAGAAACAATCACCCACAAACACACAGTGAAACCCAGGCTACCTAAGTATGATTCTCAATCAGAGACTAATGACACCTGCCTCTGATTGAGAACCATACTAGGCCAAAACATAGAAATACCCAAATCATAGAAAAACAAACATAGACTGCCCACCCCAACTCACGCCCTGACCATACTAAATAATGACAAAACAAAGGAAATAAAGGTCAGAACGTGACAGCTTCAATACATCCACATAATTTTCCTCCCTCATGATGCCATCTATTTTGTGAAGTGCACCAGTCCCTCCTGCAGCAAAGCACCCCCACAACATGATGCTGCCACCCCCCTGCTTCACAGTTGGGATGGTTTTCTTCGGCTTGCAAGCCTCCCCTTTTTCCTCCAAACATAACAATGGTCATTATGGCCAAACAGTTATTTTTTTGCTTCATCAGACCAGAGGACATTTCTCCAAAAAGTATGATCTTTGTCCACATGTGCAGTTGCAAACCATAGTCTGGCTTTTTTATTGCGGTTTTGGAGCAGTGGCTTCTTCCTTGCTGGGCGGACTTTCAGGTTATGTTGATATAGGACTCGTTTTTACTGTGGATATAGATACTTTTGTACCAGTTTCCTCCAGCATCTTCACAAGTCCTTTGCTGTTGTTCTGGGATTGATTTGCACTTTTCTCACCAAAGTACGTTCATCTCTAGGAGACAGAACGCATCTCCTTCCTGAGCGGTATGACGGCTGTGGGGTCCCATGGTGTTTATACTTAAGTACTATTGTTTGTACAGATGAGTGTGGTACCTTCAGGCGTTTGGAAATTGCTCCCAAGAATGAACCAGACTTGTGGAGGTTTCCAATTTATTTTCTGAGGTCTTGGATGATTTCTTTTGATTTTACCATGATGTCAGGCAAAGAGGCACTGAGTTTGAATGTAGGCCTTGAAATACATCCATAGGTACACCTCCAATTGACTTAAATGATGTCAATTAGCCTATCAGAAACTTTTAAAGCATGACATCATTTTATGGAGTTTTCCAAGCTGTTTAAACTTCTGACCCACTGGAATTGTGATACAGTGAATTATAAGTGAAATAATCTGTCTGTAAACAATTGCTGGGGAAATTACTTGTGTCATGCACAAAGTAGATGTCCTAACCGACTTGCCAAAACTATAGTTTGTTAAAAAGACATTTGTGGAATGGTTGAAAAACTAGTTTTAATGACTCCAACCTAAGTGTATGTTAACGTCTGACTCCAACTGTGTGTGTGTGTGTGTGTGTGTGCGTGTGCGCGCGTGTGTGTGTGTGTGTGTGTGTATGTCTTTCAGAGGGTTTGGATTTAAAGCAGAAGTCAAATTTCAGATGGACCTTGTGTGCAATTGACCAATAAAATTATCCTAATTTTAATACGTTCTTTCACCAGAACATCAGCTTCTGTTAACATTAGTGTTGTGTGTGTAAAAAGGTTACACATATTACAGACAATCACCTCTACAAATGTTGCTCTGTAAGGGTAGGGGGTGTGAGATTAGAGCAAATCAAATGTTATTGGTCACATACACATGGTTAGCAGATGTTATTACAATGTCACAACAACTACCTTTATATGCACAAATCTAATTAAAGGAATGGAATATTGACATATCCATATAAATATATGGATGAGCAATGTGTTTAGTTAACCTCCTGTATGAAAGCACAACATCGACATCAAAGCTATCACCTGGAGAGATAATCTCGTTTTTATAAATTTACATTTTATTCAGTTAAATTGTCATCAAAATACAATTAATAAGACGTAGCCTAATGAATCTCCCTTATCAATTAATTTTCTGTACAAATAATAAGAAAGGCGTTGACTCAAAATAAAAATCTACCTGCAGAAGTAGGAATGAAATCATTGATTCATTTGACAGCATAATATCCCCTCTCCGCCCTCAACACTTGGTCATAACAGTCGGGGTCGGGGATGTGTGGCCTATTCCCACGCACCCCCGCCTCTCCTCCACCGCCCTTCTTGTGCCTCTGCCAAAATATGTGAAACGCAATCCTAGCTCTGGTCACAGAGAGCAGTTATTTTAAAACTTCCAACTCAGCCACCTCGATACGACCATGCGTAATGACGCTAAGATCCACGAACTCAACTGACAGATCTCCGCTTTAATTTGGGATCAAAACTAAAATGATCAACCGCCTCCTCGCTTGGAGTTCACGTTCGATCCACGTTCGGTAGTTTGCTGTCCTTTCTCCGCTTGCGCGTCTCCAATGTCTCTCCCGGTAGTTCTCCCCGGATCGTGTTGCTCTGTAACCAGGGTTCCGCTGGCCTCTCAGTTGGCAGACCCGACGTTCAGGATCCGGCCGCCCCGCTGCATATCTGCCTCTCGCATGCCTGGTTCTCAGTCGAGGCTGCTCCCAGCGCTGCTCCCCGGCCGCCCGCTGCTCTCCCTCGGATTACTGCAGCTGGTTCTCGGCTGCTCCATGGTCGCGCTCTCCTTCGGAGCTCTCTCCCTCAGTAGCTCTCCACCCATCCGAAACGCATGCCCTTTCTGGGCTGGGTCTTCAGTGAGTATAGTTGCATTGTAGGTTTGTTAACAACACCCACAGATAATGAATTAATAAGATGGCAGTATTTGAATGACTCTCCGTGTTCTTGGTCTATGATAGTTACTCTTATCAACAGGTAGTGTAGCAGTTCTGGAACTATTACGCAAATCACACTCTGGTTAGGGGATTTAGCCAATCAAATCCACCAGAAACAGACATGATCGTGCTCTAGCCTGGTGTCGTATCTCGATGCTATTTTAGATTGTGCCGTAGTATTAGGCTACTTGTGTGTTGACAGTTGACATTATTTGAGGGTGGTTTAAGTTGGTAACCCCTGCAGTAGGATACTATGTGAGTGGGCCTGGTTGTCAGAAATGACTTGGTAGAAAATAAAGTTTCAATCCAAATCTGTCTCTTTATAAATCAGTCAGTCCAAATAAGGGATGACTACTGTCCTATTGTCATGAATGTCAGTATCAGGGTCAAGGGCTATAGCCCAGTTATTACTCACCAGTACCACTAGGCATTTCCTGGTCTGTGACTGTCTTCACCCCCCAGGAAGCTAATCTCAAATCCCCACATTTTCTCAGAGAACATTGTGACTAATGTTTCTCTTGGAAAACACATTCTGATGTAGGACTACTTGTTCTGAACCAAACCCGGAGCTTTGATATTTATTTCTCCAGGGTGTCCATCTTGTTTGATGTCCTAAATTGTACCCTATTCCCTACATAGTGTAATCTTTCTGGACCCTGGTCAAAAGTAGTGCACTAAATAATAGGGAATAGGGTGTCATTGTGGGATACAACCCCTGGTCTTTCTCCATCTTGGTTTATATAATAGTGTAATAAAAGGCCAGATTGCTTGTTGAGCATCCCTTCCTGCTGCCTGATACACATCTCTCAGACTCATCGATTCTAACCTGGTTATATGGAGAAACCTTATCGCCTCACGACTCCTAAAATACTTTATAATGCTCTCCCTCTCTGCAACAGACTGATCTCAGGTCACCCATGCTTTAGTTTAGAGAAGACAGACGATTGTGGCCTACAACAGAGTTTAGAGAAGACAGACGATTGTGGCCTACAACAGAGTTTAGAGAAGACAGAGGATTGTGGCCTACAACAGAGTTTAGAGAAGACAGAGAATTGTAGCCTACAACAGAGTTTAGAGAAGACAGAGAATTGTAGCCTACAACAGAGTTTAGAGAAGACAGACGATTGTGGCCTACAACAGAGTTTAGAGAAGACAGAGGATTGTGGCCTACAACAGAGTTTAGAGAAGACAGACAATTGTAGCCTACAACAGAGTTTAGAGAAGACAGAGAATTGTAGCCTACAACAGAGTTTAGAGAAGACAGAGAATTGTGGCCTACAACAGAGTTTAGAGAAGACAGACAATTGTATCCTACAACAGAGTTTAGAGAAGACAGAGAATTGTGGCCTACAACAGAGTTTAGAGAAGACAGAGGATTGTGGCCTACAACAGAGTTTAGAGAAGACAGAGGATTGTAGCCTACAACAGAGTTTAGAGAAGACAGAGGATTGTGGCCTACAACAGAGTTTAGAGAAGACAGAGGATTGTGGCCTACAACAGAGTTTAGAGAAGACAGAGGATTGTAGCCTACAACAGAGTTTAGAGAAGACAGAGGATTGTGGCCTACAACAGAGTTTAGAGAAGACAGAGAATTGTGGCCTACAACAGAGTTTAGAGAAGACAGAGGATTGTGGCCTACAACAGAGTTTAGAGAAGACAGAGGATTGTAGCCTACAACAGAGTTTAGAGAAGACAGAGAATTGTGGCCTACAACAGAGTTTAGAGAATATAGAGAATTGTAGCCTACAACAGAGTTTAGAGAATATAGAGAATTGTAGCCTACAACAGAGTTTAGAGAAGACAGACAATTGTAGCCTACAACAGAGTTCAGAGAAGACAGAGCTACAGTGTAAGGACCAGTTATAAGCATTTTACATAGGCCGAACTAGTAGTATGGATTCACTTGTTAAGAATCTATATAGGCCTTATAAAGGGTTCATTAAGCATTGAACATTGTTGTTCTTTTAAAATGGGACTGTGCATTGTACAATGACTTCTCTAACATCTCTAAGTCTTTAACCCAGAGGTTACATGCTAGTAGTCTAGCTACTACTGCTACTCAGATTAAATGCAATGGTGACTGCCAGGCCTGCCAAACCCCAAAATAATGCCACTGTTTAGTCGTAATCTGTTCAGCCACTGTGACAGACTACTTCAGTTAGGCATATTAGTCTCTTTCACTTTCATCAGAAAATACTTCTGGAGAGAAACGGACATTTTGCAGATTCTACTGGTAGCAAACAGATTGAGCACAATTTGTGTTTTTTTTTTGTTCCTCCCAAGAATGTGAAATGATTAAAGAGTATTCTGAGATATTGTACGGTTTTCCAACTGATCTACAGGGAGTACTGTAGGGTTTTCACACTGATCTATAGGGCCTACTGTAGGGTTTTCCAACTGATCTACAGGGAGTACTGTAGGGTTTTCACACTGATCTATAGGGCCTACTGTAGGGTTTTCACACTGATATATAGGGACTACTGTAGGGTTTTCACACTGATCTATAGGGCCTACTGTAGGGTTTTCACACTGATCTATAGGGACTACTGTATGGTTTTCACACTGATCTATAGGGACTACTGTAGGGTTTTCAAACTGATCTATAGGGCCTACTGTAGGGTTTTCACACTGATCTATAGGGCCTACTGTAGGGTTTTCACACTGATCTATAGGGCCTACTGTAGGGTTTTCACACTGATCTACAGGGAGTACTGTAGAGTTTTCACACTGATCTATAGGGCCTACTGTAGAGTTTTCACACTGATCTATAGGGCCTACTGTAGAGTTTTCACACTGATCTACAGGGACTATTGTAGGGTTTTCACACTGATCTATAGGGAGTACTGTAGGGTTTTCACACTGATCTATAGGGCCTACTGTAGAGTTTTCACACTGATCTATAGGGCCTACTGTAGAGTTTTCACACTGATCTATAGGGAGTACTGTAGGGTTTTCCCACTGATCTACAGGGACTACTGTAGGGTTTTCAGACTGATCTATAGGGCCTACTGTAGGGTTTTCACACTGATATATAGGGACTACTGTAGGGTTTTCACACTGATCTATAGGGACTACTGTAGGGTTTTCACACTGATCTATAGGGACTACTGTATGGTTTTCACACTGATCAAAGGGCCTACTGTAGGGTTTTCACACTGATCTATAGGGAGTACTGTAGGGTTTTCACACTGATCTATAGGGACTACTGTAGGGTTTTCACACTGATCTATAGGGACTACTTGTCACGTTCGTTGATTGGAGGAGATCAAGGCGCAGCGTGATATAAATACATCTTCTATTTATTAATGAAGACGAACACTAAACAAACTATACAAAATAACAAAACGAACATGAAGCTAAATATAGTGCTGACACAGGCAACTAACACAGACATAGACAATAACCCACGAAATACCCAAAGAAGATGGCTGCCTAAATATGGTTCCCAATCAGAGACAACGATACACACCTGCCTCTGATTGAGACCCAATCTAGGCAGCCATAGACATATATAAACACCTAGATAGTAAACACCCCAAAAACCTACAAAACCCCTAGACAGGACAAAAACACATACATCACCCATGTCACACCCAGACCTAACCAAAACAATAAAGGAAACATAGAATACTCAGGTCAGGGCGTGACAGTACTGTAGAGTTTTCACACTGATCTATAGGGACTACTGTAGGGTTTTCACACTGATCTATAGGGAGTACTGTAGAGTTTTCACACTGATCTATAGGGACTACTGTAGGGTTTTCACACTGATCTATAGGGCCTACTGTAGGGTTTTCACACTGATCTATAGGGCCTACTGTAGGGTTTTCACACTGATCTACAGGGCCTACTGTAGGGTTTTCACACTGATCTATAGGGCCTACTGTAGGGTTTTCACACTGATCTATAGGGAGTACTGTAGGGTTTTCACACTGATCTATAGGGCCTACTGTAGGCTTTTCACACTGATCTATAGGGCCTACTGTAGGGTTTTCACACTGATCTATAGGGACTACTGTAGGGTTTTCACACTGATCTATAGGGCCTACTGTAGGGTTTTCACACTGATCTATAGGGACTACTGTAGGGTTTTCACACTGATCTATAGGGACTACTGTAGGGTTTTCACACTGATCTATAGGGAGTACTGTAGGGTGGTGTATGCTTCTCTTAGTCTTTGTATATGTCAAGTAGGCCAATGCACTACTACATTTGTGAAAAGTGAGTTATATTGTGTGAAAAACATGGCAAATTCTCCTGTTTTAAAGTCCTTTTTTTAATGTGCACCAGCAAATCACTCCTCAGCCAACATACCGACTCACACAGCATACTGTTCCAGGAAATCTGTGTAAGGGAGTTATGGTCTGTTGAGTAACTCTGTAGTTATTGTTGGGCAGTGTGGTGCTGTAGCCTTCACAGGAAGCTGAAGGAAGCAGGCACTCTCTGCTTTGGTTCATTATGTCAGAGTAAGTCAGGAAAACATTCATTCAACCTTAGACAACATTCACACAACCTTAGACAACATTCACACAACCTTAGACAAAATTCACACAACCTTAGACAACATTCACACAACCTTCAGACAACTTTTTAACAACATTCCAATAACCTTAAACAACATCCACACAAAATGTACACAACCTTATATTTGACAACATTCCCACAAGTCGATATTCACCTCAGCTGAACCTAAACAACCCTAATTGAAAACATACTTCACATGGACTTCAATAATCTGTAGGTGAAACTCTCTGAAATGGATATCATACCGTGACAATCCAATGACAAGCAGGTCAGCTCAGTCCACTGTTGGTGGTGAGACTCATACGCTCAGCGGTGGCGCAGCGGTCTAAGGCACTGCATCTCAGTGTAAGCGGCGTCACTACAGTCCCTGGTTCGAATCCTGGCTGAATCACATCTGGCTGTGATTGGGAGTCCCATAGGGCGGCGCACAATTGGCCCAGCATCGTCCGGGTTAGGCTGTCTGGTAAATAAGAATTTGTTCTGAACTGACTTGCCTAGTTAAATAAAATAATGGATATGCAGCAGACACATATTGAGTCAATTATCCACTGGATGAGTTGGGGAGACGAGAGTGAGGCGTTTGTCTCAAATGGTGTCCTATTCACTCTACTCCCATGAGCAGGGTAGTGCACTATGTAGGGGATAGGGCTCTGGCCAGTATAGTGCACTATGTAGGGGATAGGGCTCTGGTCAGTATAGTGCACTATGTAGGGGATAGGGCTCTGGTCAGTATAGTGCACTATGTAGGGGATAGGGCTCTGTTCAATGTAGTGCACTATGTAGGGGATAGGGCTCTGGTCAGGGTAGTGCACTATGTAGGGGATAGGGCTCTGGTCAGTATAGTGCACTATGTAGGGGATAGGGCTCTGGTCAGTATAGTGCACTATGTAGGGGATAGGGCTCTGGTCAATATAGTGCACTATGTAGGGGATAGTGTGCAAACGAGTAGGCACACCTGGAGATGCTAAATTCCATCCCCCAAAACCCACTGCAGCGGTGCTGTCACTAGATGCTAATTTATTACCAATGGATTTAATCATGTGGATTGGCTTGACAAGAATCTGGTCAGAGGATTAGGAGAAGGAGAAGTCTCTCAGTTGGTCTTCTCTGGAGAGAGACTGTTTGTCAGTACTTGAATTAACAGGCCTGTTTCTGATGGTATTGGAAACGACTTGGATCATACTACTATCTACTAGAAGAGTAAGACCAGAGCTCTGTCCTTTTTAAGATCATCAGACCCACTGGGACTATAGAGATCATCCAGATATAGGCCTGTGTGCCTCTGCTTCCATGAAAGGTGGTTCCAGTCCCCTGTGTCTATGAAAGGTGGTTCCAGTCCCCTGTGTCTATGAAAGGTGGTTCCAGTCCCCTGTGTCTATGAAAGGTGGTTCCAGTCCCTGTGTCTATGAAAGGTGTTTCCAGTCCCCTGTGTCTATGAAAGGTGGTTCCAGTCCCTGTGTCTATGAAAGGTGGTTCCAGTCCCCTGTGTCTATGAAAGGTGGTTCCAGTCCCCTGGGTCTATGAAAGGTGGTTCCAGTCCCCTGTGTGTATGAAAGGTGGTTCCAGTCCCCTGTGTCTATGAAAGGTGGTTCCAGTCCCCTGTGTCTATGAAAGGTGGTTCCAGTCCCTGTGTCTATGAAAGGTGGTTCCAGTCCCTGTGTCTATGAAAGGTGTTTCCAGTCCCCTGTGTCTATGAAAGGTGGTTCCAGTCCCCTGTGTGTATGAAAGGTGGTTCCAGTCCCCTGTGTCTATGAAAGGTGGTTCCAGTCCCTGTGTCTATGAAAGGTGGTTCCAGTCCCCTGTGTCTATGAAAGGTGGTTCCAGTCCCTGTGTCTATGAAAGGTGGTTCCAGTCCCCTGTGTCTATGAAAGGTGGTTCCAGTCCCCTGTGTCAATGAAAGGTGGTTCCAGTCCCCTGTGTCTATGAAAGGTGGTTCCAGTCCCCTGTGTCTATGAAAGGTGGTTCCAGTCCCCTGGGTCTATGAAAGGTGGTTCCAGTCCCTGTGTCTATGAAAGGTGGTTCCAGTCCCTGTGTCTATGAAAGGAGGTTCCAGTCCCTGTGTGTATGATAGGTGGTTCCAGTCCCTGTGTGTATGAAAGGTGGTTCCAGTCCCCTGGGTCTATGAAAGGTGGTTCCAGTCCCTGTGTCTATGAAAGGTGGTTCCAGTCCCCTGTGTCTATGAAAGGTGGTTCCAGTCCCTGTGTCTATGAAAGGTGGTTCCAGTCCCTGTGTCTATGAAAGGAGGTTCCAGTCCCTGTGTGTATGAAAGGTGGTTCCAGTCCCTGTGTGTATGAAAGGTGGTTCCAGTCCCCTGTGTCTATGAAAGGTGGTTCCAGTCCCTGTGTCTATGAAAGGTGGTTCCAGTCCCTGTGTCGGTAGTGTCAGATAGTTCAGATAACTCTGGTTCTATGAGAGCCATATCAGAACCACAATGAAGGAGCTGGGGAGAACAGGAAGCACAAAGATTTAGAGCACACACATTGACACCAGAGGATAATTTGTTAGTCCCCACCCACGAGGTCAAATGCTTTTTCTAGGGTGTTTAGGGTTAAGGCTAGAATTAGTTTTAGGATTAGAATTACGTTAAGAGTTCGGAGCTAGGGTTTGTTTTGGGGTTAGGAACTAGGGTTAGTTTTAGGGTGAGGTTTAAGGTTAGGGTTAGTTTTAGGGTTAGGGTTAAGATCTAGGGGTTAGGTTTAAGGTTAGGGTTAGAAGCTAGGGTTAGGTTTTTGGGTTAAGGTTAGGATTAAGGTTAAGTTTAGGTTTTGGGTAAGAGTATGGGTTAGGGTTAGGGGTTAAGGTTAGGGAAAATAGGATTTTGAATGGGACTGAATTGTGTGTCCTCACAAGGTTAGCTGTACAAGACTGTGTGTGTGTGTGTGTGTGCGCGTGTGTGTGTTCATTAATGTGTGTGTGTGTTCATTAATGTGTGTGTGTGTGTTCATTAATGTGTGTGTGTGTGTGTTCATTAATGTGTGTGTGTGTTCATTAATGTGTGTGTGTGTGTTCATTAATGTGTGTGTGTGTGTGTGTTCATTAATGTGTGTGTGGTTGTGGGTGAGATTTATGTCTCTTTGTCCGTGGTGTACAGGATGTATTGCTGACTGGTGTCTGTATGTCCGTGGTGTACAGGATGTATTGCTGACTGGTGTCTGAGTTCTTCTTCTTGTTCTCCTCCAGGTGATCCTGTCAGGGATCGTTGGCCTCACAACATGGAGGAGACCCATGCTGCTGCTGGTAGGCCATACATCACAGACATTTACTATATATATATATATTTCTATATATGAGATAACTGTACTGTGTATGTATATATATATATATATATATATATATATATATATATATATATATATATATATATATATATATACACGAGGGTGTGGTATATGGCCAATATACCATGGGTAAGGGCTGTTCTTAAGCACGACGCAACGCAGAGTGCCTGGATACAGCCTCTAGCCCTGGTATATTGTCCATATACCACAAACCACTGAGGTGCCTTATTGCTGTTATAAACTGGTTACCAAGGTAATTAGAGCAGTAAAATGTTTTGTCAAACCCATTGGTATACGGTCTGGTAGGGTTCAAACCACCACAGTTTAGAATTGTTTATGTTTACATGATTACGACAACAAAGGATTCAACGTCTTTATGTACTGAACAGTGAGAATGTTTCTCCAAGCCTGCAGGAAGGCTATAGGGATACCTCAGATACAGCCATGTCAATAGACCATCATGTTCCTCTAGTTAAATTAATACGACCATTTTGCCTCTGTGTTTCCTGATTACGATCTCGTCACATCCTGAGAATGCCATCCATGTAGCCATAGAGGTTTGGTCTATTCTGTGGTGCCATGAAAAACAGCTGGGACAAATCCTCAGTAAGCACAGCAATTAGTGTTAAGTCAGCCATGTCTGACAGGATGTAAGTGTTCAGAGGTTGTACATTTTAGTGCCTTGCGCAAGGGCACAGACAGATGTTTCAGCTCGGTAGCTCGGGATTTGAACCAGCGATCTTTCAGTTACTGGCCCAACGCTCTTAAACCACTAGGCTACCTGCCGCCCGTGCTTATCTCTAGATGCTAGAAGGGTTGCTAGACCGCTTGTGAATAAATGGCCACGCTAGAAATGACCAAATCGGCAACAAATATGTTGAGCATCTACAGTGACCTGCAAAAGTATTGTGACACATATTTGGGGGTTTTGGCTCTGTACTCCAGCACTTTGGATTTAAAATGATACAATGACTATGATATGGATGAAAATACCCTAAAATAAAAGCTGAGTCTGTATCATTTCAAATCCAAAGTGCCGGAGTACAGAGCCAAAACAAAACAAATGTGTGTCACTGTCCCAATGCTTTTGTAGCTCACTGAATTTGATCTTGAAGACACACTGTCCGTTTGCTTAGTTTAACTGCTCAGGAGCCACATTTCACTGGTTAATCATGGTTAGAAATGTTTACCAGTAGACTACACAGCAGATGAAGCATGTTAGTAGTCAATATCTTGTTGCAGTTCCCATTGTTTTCTTGGATCAAAGCTCAAAGCCCAGTAAAACAAAATATTCTTGACACCTGCCTCACAAAGACCAGATGATTTTGTGTTTCAAAAACCCAAACTGGTGGTCAAATTTCCTGTTCTCCTGAATCCTTAACACCTTGTAACCTGGTGTGTTTGATTTCTCGGTTTTAAAGACAATAATATTTTTTTTAACCCAGGTTTTTGTCAAACCCGAATCCTAGTGGCACTAGACCCCTGAACAAAGTCTAGAGGCTCAGTGGTTCTCTGACCTCTGGTGGTTCCCTCTCCATACACTGATACATCACACTCTTTCTCTTCTTTGAGCCCCCCCCCCCCTCTCGCTATTCATGTTTTGTCTGATATTTTGTTTTGACTCTTGTTTTGTTTTTCTTTTACATTTTTATAATTCTGAAGTGACTGGGTCCGTGAAAAGCACTATACACTCCTTGACTTTTTCCACATTTTGTTGTGTCAGTCTGAATTTATAATGGATTGAATTTAGATTTTTGTTGAGTCACTGGCCTACACACAATACCCCGTAATGACAAAGTGGAATTATGTTTTTCAAAATTTTTGCCAATGAATTAAAAATGAAATGCTGAAATGTCTTGAGTCAATAAGTATTCGACTCCTTTGTTATGGCAAAGCCTAAATAAGTTCAGGAGTAGACAATTGCTTAGACACATTACAAATTGCATGGACTCACTCTGTGTGCAATAATAGCGTTTAACATGATTTTTGAATGACAGCCTCATCTTTGTACCCCACACATACAATTATCTGTAAGGTCACTCAGTTGAGCAGTGCATTTCAAACACAGATTCAACCACAATGACCAGGGAGGTTTTCCAATGACTCGCAAAGAAAGGCACCTATTGGTCGATGGGTAAAACATTTAAGAATCTGACATTAAACATCCCTTTGAGCATGGTGAAGTTGTTCATTTAATTTTGGATGATGTATCAATACACCCAGTCACTACAAAGATACAGGCGTCCTTCCTAACTCGGAGAGGCCGGAGAGGAAGTAAACCGCTCAGGGATTTAATCATGAGGCAGGGTAGCCTAGTGGTTAGAGCGTTGGACTAGTAATCAAAGGTTGCAAGTTTGAATCCCCGAGCTGACAAGGTACAAATCTGTCGTTCTGCCCCTGAACAGGCAGTTAACCCACTGTTCCGAGGCCGTCATTGAAAATAAGAATTTGTTCTTAACTGACTTGCCTAGTAAAATAAAGGTTAAATTTAAAAAAAAATGAGGCCAATGGTGATTTTAAAATAGTAACAGAGTTTTAACGGCTGTGATAGGAGAAAACAGAGGACAACAACATTGTAGTTACTCCACAATACTAAACTACACTGTAATTGACAGAGTGAAAAGAAGTAAGCCTGTACAGAATAAAATCTATTCCAAAACATGCATCCTGTTTGCAACGAGGCACTAAAGTGATACTGCAAAACAATGTGTCAAAGAAGTAAACCTTTTGTCCTGAAGACAAAGTGTTATGTTTGGGGCAAATCCAATACCACACATTACTGAGTATCACTCTCCATATGTTCAAGCATAGTGGTGGCTGCATCATGTTATGGGTATGCTTGTAATCGTTAAGGACTAGGGAGTTTCTCAGGATACAACATAAATGGAATGGAGCTAAGAACCGCCAAAATCCAAGCTGAAAACCTGATTCAGTCTGCTTTCCACCAGATACTGCGAGATGAATTCACCTTTCAGCAGGACAATAAACTAAACCCAAATCTACACTGGAGTTGCTTACCAAGAAGACAGTGAACGAGTGGCCAAGTTACAGTTTTGACTTAAGTCTGCTTGAAATTCTATGGCAAGACCTGAAAATGTTTGTCTAGCAATAATAAACAACCAATTTGACAGAGCTTGAAGAATTTTGAAAAGAATAATGGCCAAATGTTGCACAATCCAGCTTTAACCGCTGCCAAAGGGGATTCTACTAAGTATTGACTCAGGGGTGTGAATACTTATGTAAAGGAGATCTTTCTATGTTTCATTTTCAATAAGTTTGTAAATATGTCTAAAAGCATGTTTTTACTTTGTCATTATGGGGTACTGTGTGTAGAATGGTGAGAATGATTTTTTTTTTGATCAACAACAACATGTGGTGTAAGTCAAGGGGTTTGAATACTTTCTGAATGTACAGTAAGTTCCATGTATTATTATTATTATAATAATTAATGACTTAAATGTAAATGTAAAATAATTATAATTATTATCCACAGGGGGTACTTGAGAAGACTCATGAGACCATAGGCCTACTGGTAAAATGTGACCGACCGGCTCGACTCGGTCTTATGTAGCAACATTTGAAATTTGTGTTTTTTCATTGGATAAAAGTAGAGACTCAAAGCTAGAAAATGGTATATCATACATTACAGTTGAGGAACAATGGGAAAGTAATTCTGCTTTGAAAGTTGATAAAAATGGCCTCTGAATCTTTGGGTACACCTACTGGAGAGCTCTTCTTTGTCTACACCCATTCAGCTTTGTTCACACCCTCTTAAGCTTGAGCCCCACCCATCTCTTTAAGGATTCACACGTGAGGCCATCTAACAACCAAAGAGTTCCAGACTAAAGGCTGGTTTATACTACAGGTGTGTTCGTAAATTCAATCTGGAGTGCCAGAGTGTGTTCTGGGCGTTCGTAAACTGAGAGTGTTGTCAGATTGTCCGTTAGTAAATTCACAGTGTTTTGCTCTCGAAGCGTTCAGAGCGCACACCCGACACTCTGGCTGAGGAGTAGGGTTGATCCGAACGTTCTGACCTAACAAACGCAGTCAAGCACCCAAGCTAACTGGCTAACATTGGCCAGCTACTTCCAGACACCAATGAGAGAACACCCCACTCTGACCATTTTACTCACCCTAGCAGAGCTGGTTAGGCTGTTTTCATGTTATCCAGAGTGTTGGTGACTGTAACTGTGCTGCTGGCAACAATTGAACTATGCTTAATTGCCAACGTTTACTGACACCGGCCATATTCAACGGATGTTAAGCATTCGTAAATGCGTCTGTTATTCTGCGCTTTGGCACTCAGATGAGAGCGCCCTTAAATCAGAGTAGATAGCCAGGGCGAATTTATCAGCTGTGTCTATCGACAGTTGTCGCAGTGACATCATGAACTTTCTATTGAAATGGCTACTTGCATAGTGGAGTCTTTTGTTAACACATGTAGCTAGCTAGCTAAGCAATGAACCATAATCCCATCTCATGATGTTACTACTCTGCATGAATCAGCAGGTTGCTAACCAACCAGGTTCAATGTTAGCTAGCCAATGTTAGACAATAACTAGCAAAGCAGATACGAATAATATTACTACACAGATCATACACGTACCATTAGCTAGCTGTCAGCAAACGTTAGCTAGCTCGCTAACAGTACACTTTAACTTGAAATGAAAACGACTTTCTGACAAAATTAGAAACGTGTAATATTTGAAAATGTTGCTAGCTAGACTATCTTACTTGGATAGACGCTTCTCCCTCTCTGTCACGGATGCCATGGTTGCCCTTAGTTTGAAGATGTAATCCGTATACAGGTGTTTTCTCCATCTCCTTCCCTATCATACTCTAATTCCACTGATTTCAAAACTCGGTCCTCCAGAAAGTGGAGAGCAACACTTACACAGTTCTACTACGTGATATCCTTCAACAAAGCAGCGTTAGAAAGGATTACCTATACATACTGACCAGCTCATATTATAGACAGAAGCTTGCTACATGGCAGACCAATCCGAACTCATCTCTCGGCATGTCCAGCCCACTCATTATCTCAGCCAATCATGGCTAGCGGGAAGGTTCCTGTCTTTTTCTGTGGCTAAACCAACTAGGCATGTAATTTAACACTTGTATTCGTATTTACAGATGGCATGCAAGTTTGTAATTAAGGCCCATGAAAGTTCACATGTTCCAGAAGGCATTTCTGCCCCCAAAATGCATTTTGATTTTTTTTTTAAAGTTAACATTCAATTGGCTCCTCTGTGAAGTAATGATTCCTATTTTCCCGAAACGAGTCACAAATACGAATGAGGGGGTACTTCAAGGTTAGTCTGGGGCAGAGCAAAATTCAATTGGTGGTACAGTAACCGAAAAAGATTGTGAACCACTGCTCTATCTGACCTAAAGGTCATGATGTGAAAGATCAAATTATCTTAGTCTGTGTTCTGGAGGTCGTGGATCAAGCTCTCTGCCCTCCTGGCCAAACGTCGCTCGATGACACTATATCTCTGACTACATGGAGATTCATTCAGCACTGCGTTTACTGGATATCTGAGGATGATTGACTTGTATTTTTTTAAGAGATTTTTCTCCTTTTTCTCCTTTACTACTGTACTGTATTTGTTATAAATGTCGAATCTGACTCCCTTCACATTAAGCCTACCACAGAATGTTGTCAGTGGATACTAGCATGTTACCAATCCAGTTATCGTCACCATATCAAAAGCAACAGATCTGCTAAACAACAGATAACATCAAGAATGTATCTTTACAGAGCTAGTACTTGGAGAAGGAGGGTCTTATTAGTGTAACGAGGGTGTTAGTTTTAGTCTGTTCTACTTGTGACGTGTCAGCCTCCTGCTCTGCTTCGTTCATGTTTTCAAAACGTGACTTCAGGAAACTGGGAGAGTAAGTGTTCAGTTGGAACTGGGGACTGGGCGCTTGCCTAAGGGTCAAATCTGGAGTCACGCTGTCTATCCTGCAAGCTGTGTCGGCGTGTGTGTGTGTGTGTGTGTGTGTGTGTGTGTGTGTGTGTGTGTGTGTGTGTGTGCGTGCGTGTGTGTGTGTGTGTGTGTGTGTGTGTGCGTGCGTGTGTGTGTGTGTGCGTGTGTGTGATAAACTGGAAAGAGGAAGTGGTAGAGCCAGATTTAACCCCATGGTGGTGGTTTTGTGTCAACCTCAAATGATTGATGGAGACAGTAAAGAGAGAGAGAGAGGGGGGAAGGCTATCTGCACACTGCCAATAAAATGAGTTAGAAACTGAGCTGCAGTTCCTAATCTCCTGCCTTAATAGATGTCCATATTAGAGACACATATTTCCCTCAGATTACACAGACCCACAAATAATTCAAAAACAAATCCAATTTTGATAAACTATTGGGTGAAATACCACAGTATGCCATGACAATAGCAAGATGTGGGACCTTTTTGGGCCTCCTGAGTGGTGCAGCGGTCTAAGGCACTGCATCGGAGTGCTTGAGGCATCACTACAGACCCGAGTTCGATCCCAGGCTGTGTCACAACCGGCTGTGACTGGGAGTCGCATAGTGTGGCGCATAATTGGCCAAGCGTAATTGGCCAAGGGGTTAGGGGAGGATTTGTCAGGGGGCTTTACTTGGCTCATCATGCTCTAGCAATTCCTTGTGGCTGGCCGGGTGCCTGCAGACTGACTTTAGTCATCAGTTTCCTCTGACACATTGGTTAAGCGGGCGGGTGTTAAGAAGGTTTGGCGGGTCATATGTTTCAGAGCACGCATGACTCGACGTTTGTCTCCGTTGGGGAGTTGCAGCGATGAGACAAGATCAAAAAGAGGATAAAAATATTTGTTGCCACAAGAAAAGGTGAAGAACAAACACCGTTGTAAATACAACTCATGTTTATTTATTTTCCCTTTTGTACTTTAGCTATTGTCACGACTTCCGCCGAAGTTGGTTCCTCCCCTTGTTCGTTCGGCGGTCGGCTTCGCCGGTCTTCTACCCATCATCGATCCCCAACTTTTCATTTTCCATTTGTTTTGTCTTGTCTTCCCACACACCTGGTTTCAATTCCATCTTTACATGTCTGTTCCCCCCCATGTCCTTGTCCGGAATTGTTTATTGTAAGTGCATTTGCACGTTTATCTGGTGTGCGACGGGTTTTGTTCCCATTGATTGTTTGTTCTGATTCCAGTGGGTTTTATTATTAAACTACTCCATTGTAAACACCGTTTTTGCACAGCATTACAACAGTGTACATTATATAGCCATAATATGACAATTGAAATGTGTCTATTCCTTTGAAACATTCGAGTGTAATGTTTACTGTTAATTTTTTATTGTTAATTTCACTTTTGTTTATTATCTATTTCACTTGCTTTGGCAATGTGAACATATGTTTCCCATGCCAATAAAGCCCTTTAAATTGAATTGAATTGAGAGAGAGCGGCCCGGAGGGGGAAAGGGATGAAATTGAGAAGGGTGTTATTTACTAAACAAGGGTTAGAGTTGATGATAAACTGATGCTTGGTCCATTGTTCTGTTTGGCAGGACCTGCGTTGACCAATGGTGTGATTGTGTTAAAGGGCGTCACATTTTAGATTCCTCATTTTGTGTGTGAGAGTGTGTGTTTATTCAAATGTTAGTTTGTTTGTTTATGTTGGTGTCTGCCTCTGTTTGTGCATGTGGAATTCCACAGACAATTAGTCTGAGAGAGAGAGAGGTGACACCAACTGAGTTAGGACAATGTTTGACTGTATCCTCCCAGTCAGGAAGAGGCCATAGAACCACACCTCGTACCCGAGTGATTTCCATGGCCGCTGTCTAGAGAGCAAGGGACAGACACAAAGAGACAGACAGAGAGACATAAAGACACCATCATAGACAGACAGACGGGTCACCATGCGTTCCCCAGCTTCAACGTAGCCCCACTATAGAGACACAAAGACAGACCGGGAAACTGACCAAGAGAGACACAAAGGGACAGTCATAGACAGAGAGACAGGTTATCATGCGTTCCCCAGCTTCAACGTAGCCCCACTATAGAGACACAAAGACAGACCGGGAAACTGACCAAGAGAGACACAAAGGGACAGTCATAGACAGAGAGACAGGTCACCATGCGTTCCCCAGCTTCAACGTAGCCCCACTATAGAGACACAAAGGCAGACTGGGAAACTGACCAAGAGAGACACAAAGGGACAGTCATAGACAGAGAGACAGGTTATCATGCGTTCCCCAGCTTCAACGTAGCCCCACTATAGAGACACAAAGACAGACCGGGAAACTGACCAAGAGAGACACAAAGGGACAGTCATAGACAGAGAGACAGGTCACCATGCGTCCCAGTCTCGGTTCCACTATAAATACCCCTCTGCCTCACTGTGATATGGGAGGAGGTATCCTGCTGTAATACAGCCCCAGGACAGCCCCAACACCCCAACCCCCTCAGCTATACACCCCACTGCTACCCCCTCCCTAATGCCAGGCAACTGCCAGGTAACTGCCAGGCAACTGCCAGGCAACCGCCAGGCAACCGCCAGGCTACCGCAACTGATCCCACCACTCCCACCTACTCGTTCTTAGCTGAGGTCATGGGTCAACTGTCACATGACACCCCCGTTCCTCTTCATGATTATGAGACACACAGAGTCATAGAGAGTCAAAGACTGTTGTTTTATTGTTGTTCTGCTTTTGAAATAGTGGTTAGAATAAAGGGTTTGTTTTGTTGCACGTTAAAAATAGTCACCTGATCTATTCCGAGCACCACTATTTTGGGTAAGGTTTGGAAAGGTCCCATTTGAATATTGGCATGGTCTTGGAGGTTCTGAATCACGTCCAGTCGTCCACTATAAAACAACAACCAGGTCATTTGTAGCTCAGTTGGTAGGGCATGGCGCTTGTCGTGCCAAGGTAGTGGGTTTGATTCCCAGGACTTGTAAAATGTAAGTCGCTTTGGATGAAAACATCTGCTAAATGGTACATACAGGGCATTCAGAAAGTGTTACATTACAGCCTTGTTATAAAATGGATTAAATAGTCCCCCCCCCCATCAATCTGCACACACTACCCCATAATGACAAAGCAATAACAGGTTTTTAGACATTTTTGCACATTTTAAAAAAAGTAAAAAATGAAATATCACATTGACATAAGTATTCAGACCCTTTACTCAGTACTTTGTTGAAGCACCTTTTGCAGCAATTACAGCCTTGAGTCTTCTTGGGTACAACACTACAAGCTTGGCACACCTGTATTCGGGGAGTTTCTCCCATTCTTCTCTGCAGAGATGTTCGATCTGGTTCAAGTCCAGGCTCTGGCTGGGCCACTCAAGGACATTCAGAGACTTGTCCCAAAGCCACTCCTGTGTTGTCTTGGCTGTATGCTTTGGGTCGTTGTCCTGGTGGAAGGTGAATCTTCGCCCCCAGTCTGAGGTCCTGAGTGCTCTGGAGCAGGTTTTCATCAAGGATCTCTCTGTACTTTGCTGTGTTCATCTTTGCCTTAATCCTGACTAGTCTCCCAGTCCCAGCTGCTGAAAAACATCCCACAGCATGATGCCGCCAGCACCATGCTTCACTGTAGGTTTCCTCCAGACATGACGCTTGGCATTCAGGCCAAAGAGTTCAAACTTGGTTTCATCAGACCAGATAATCTTGTTTCTCATGGTCTAAGAGTCTTTAGGTGCCTTTTGGCAAACTCCAAGAGGGCTGTCATGTGCCTTTTACTGAGGAGTGGCTTCCATCTGGCCACTCTGCCATAAAGGCCTGATTGGTGCAGTGCTGCAGAGATGGTTGTCCTTCTGGAAGGTTCTCCCATCTCCACAGAGGAACTCTGGAGCTCTGTCAGAGTGACCATCGGGTTCTTGGTCACCTCCCTGACCAAGGCCCTTCTCCATTGACTGCTCAGTTTGGCCAGCTCTAGGAAGAGTCTTGGTGGTTCCAAACGTCTTCCATTTAAGAATGATGGAGGCCGCTGTGTTCTTGGGGACCTTCAATGCTGCAGAAATGTTTTAGTACCATTCCCCAGATCTGTGCCTCGACACAATCCTGTCTCAGAGCTCTACGGACAATTCCTTCAACCTCATAGCTTGGTTTTTGCTCTGACATGCACTGTCAACTGTGGGACTTTATATAGACAGGTGTGTTCCTTTCCAAATCATGTCCAATCAATTGCATTTACCAGAGGTGGACTATAATCAAGTTGTTGAAACATCTCAAGGATGATCAATGGAAACAGGATGCACTTGAGCTCAATTTCGAGTCTCATTTGAAAGTGTCTGAAAACGTATGTAAATAAGGTATTTCTGTTTTTTAATTTGAATACATTTGCAAAAATGTTTTTGCTTTGTCATTATGGGGTTTTGTGCATAGATTGCTGAGTTTTTAGTTTTTTATTTAATGTATTTTAGAATAAGGCTGTAACGTAACAAAATGTGGAAAAACTCTAATTTTCTTCTTTCAACCAACAGGCAGAATTACAGTGCTTATAGTCATAAACAGCTGTGTCTCATTTTCCTTCCCACTCTTTATTTTCCTAATGTGGTTTAGGTAATGGAAGTGTGGTTTCGGTAATGGGGGTGTGGTTTAGGTAATGGGGGTGTAGTTTTGGTAATGGAGGTGTGGTTTAGGTAATAGGGTTTAGGTAATGGGGGTGTGGTTTAGGTAAAGAGGGTGTAGTTTAGGTCATGGGGGTGTGGTTTAAGTAATGAGAGTGTGGTTTAGGTAAGGGAGGTGTGGTTTAGGTAATGATGTTTAGGTAATGGGGGTGTGGTTTAGGTAATGAATGTTTGGTTTTGAATGTCACTGTTTCTGTGTGACAGTGTTATTGGGCTGTGGGATTTGGCAAATAAAAATGTCAACATCTCCCTCTCCCTCCTCTCTCTCCCCCCCTCTCCCTCCTCTCTCTCCTCCTCCTCTCTCTCTCTCCTCCCCCTCCTTCTCTTCCTCCCCTTTTCCCATCCCCTCCTCTCTCTCCTCCCCCTCTCCCTCCTCCCTCTACTCCCCACTCTCCCTCCTCTCTCTACTCCCCACTCTCCCTCCTCTCTCTATTCCCCCCTCTCGGTCCTCTCTCTCCTCCCCCTCTCCCTCCTCTCTCTACTCCCCACTCTCCCTCCACTCTCTACTCCCCACTCCCCCTCCTCTCTCTCCTCTCTCTCCTCCCCCTCTCCCTCTTCTCTCTACTCCCCACTCTCCCTCCTCTCTCTACTCCCCACTCCCCCTCCTCTCTCTCCTCTCTCTACTCCCCCCTCTCCCTCCTCCCCCTCTCCCTCCTCTCTCTACTCCCCCTCTCCCTCCTCTCTCTACTCCCGCTCCTCTCCCAGGTGAATCTGTTTGTTCTGCTGTCGGTGGTGTGTGTTCTCCTCAACCTGGCTGGCTTCATCCTCTGCTGCCAGGGGGCTCAGCTGGTCTCCACCATGACCAACTGCCAACTGGTGAGACACACATACACACACCCTTGTTAGCATCATGACAGCATAGACCTGTAGGTAGGTGCATTAAGTCTGGGTCTGCCTCAGACTTCTCCTCTGTCTATCCATCCATGGTGTTAGTGGATGTATCTCTTCCTCTCCTTCCTCTCTACCAGAGGTATCTACCTCATCACTGTCTCCTCTCCTCTCCTCTCCTCTCCTCTCCTTTCTACATCCTCACACCAGTCATCGCTTCCTTAGTCCAACCAGACCCACACAGAGACCCGGGTCTGTGTCCCAAAGAGCACCCTATTCCCTACATAGTGCAATACTTTTGACCAGTGTCCTATGGGCCCTGGTGTAATGCAGTGCCCTATAAACAGAATACGGTTCCATTTGGGAATCAGACCAGGGCTGGTTCTAGTTGCAGGGATATCAACATGGCACAGTTTATTAGCTTAGCCAGCTAGACAGGAGCTCAGATGTTAGACCTGCTGGATCTCCTCCCGCCACAAAACCTCATTGAACACAAGCTGTGTATTGGCTCAGACTGGTGCTGAAATCTGGACTTTGACAAAAACTCGAGTGGATGCACACACACATACACAGTTCACACACACACACACACGCACACACACACGCACACAATCACCCAGGTGCCTCTGTAATGTGAGGCTGAGATGAGATAAGAGGTGAGGGCAGTGCAGGGTATGGTGGGTTTATGTTGCCCCCCGTGGTGCAGTGGTTTGCCCCAGTCTCCCCTCTCTCGGGGTGAGTAATAGAGTCTCCCGTCCAAACCATCTGCTCCTTTAATCTGGTGTAACATTAACTGCCCTGGAGGAGGAGGAGGAGGAGGAGGAGGGTGGGGGTTTGAGAGAGAGAGAGAGAGAGAGAGAGAGAGAGAGAGAGGAACAACGAGGGAGAGAGAGAAGGACGGAGTGAGGCAGGGAAGGAGGGAGAGAGAGGGATGGGGGAGTAGAGAGAGAGAGGGGAGTAGGGAGAAGGGGATGAGGAGGAGGGAGAGAGAGGGATGGGGAGGAGGGAGGGAGGGAAAGAGAGAGAGAGGGGAATAAAAATGTACACACCTGAAGGTGAAATATCTCTTGCTCTCACTCTCTCTGTTGATGTGTGTCTCTCTTAACAGCTTCCCTCCTTACCCTCCCTCCCTCCCTCCCTCCCTCCCTCCCTCCCTCCCTTACTTCCCACCCTTTCTTCCTTCCTCCTCTCCCCCTTCCTTACTTACTTCCTTCCCTCCCTCCCTCCCTCTCTCTCTCTCTCTCTCTCTCTATATCTCTCTCTCTCCCTTCCTTCCTTCCCTCACTTCTCTCCCTTCCTTCCTTCCCCCCTTACCTCCCCTCCTTGCCGCCCTTCTCTCCCTCCCTTCATTCCTTCCTTCCTTCCCTCCCTCCCTTCCATCCCCTCACACCCTCCTTTCCCTAACTTCTCTCCATCCCTTCCTTCCCTCCTTCCATCCCTCCTCCTTCATTTCTTCTGGTTGAAAGTGTTGACAATATTAGAATAGGTTGAGATGATGCACAGTCTGTGTTGTCTGAACATTTCTTCTTCCTGTTCTGTTGTGTGTTTCAAAGTGAGTCTAACGACCATGTATCTGGTGTATGTGTGTGTTGTGTATTTCAAAGTGAGTCTCACAGCCGTGTGTGTGTGTGTTGTGTGTTTCAAAGTGAGTTTAACGGCCGTGTATGTGTGTGTGTTTCGTGTTTCAGAGCGAGGCGGGAGATGTGTGTAACTGTTGTCCCCAGATCTCCATGTGCCCTGAGGAGAAACTACTCAAACTCTACCCTGGGCACTCCTGTAACACCATGAGGGTCCTGCTCAAGGTGTGTGTGTGTCTGAGTGTGTGTGTGTTCATACGTGCCTGTGTGTGAGAGAGAATGTGCGTTCTTTGTCATCATATTACACCATATAGTGAGATGAGATGGTTCTTGGTGGTTGTGGGTGGTTATTGCTAACTCTGCTTCCTGTCTGTCTGTTTCTAGAAGGTTCTGTTTGCTCTGTGTGTTCTGAATGCTCTGACCACTGCAGTATGCCTGGTGGCTGCTGCCCTGCGGTACCTACAGATCTTCACCACACGACGCCCATGTATGGTAAGACTATCATCATACCCCATCATAACCATTCACACGGCCTCAGAACCCCAGGCTCAACCAATCATATAGGTTAGAATCTGCATAACATAACAGAAGAATATCCAGTGTGGCCAATGACTGATTGTTGTGTTTTTCACCATTAAAGATGCATCTCAATAAGTGGCTTCTTCTGTGGTCATCTCTTTTCCTTTTCCTTCCCCTTTCTGTTAGGATGACCCCAGGCCAATCACAGAGGAAGGGGAGGAGACAAATATTATCCCTGACCCAGATGAGTTTGTCCCCCCTGCTCCTCCCCCGTCCTACTTCTCAACCTTCTACTCCTACACCCCCCGGCTGGCTCGCAGGATGTTTGGGGACAGTGTGATACCTCTGCCTCCTGTCTATGCAGCCAGGATTAAAGGGGTAGAGGTGTTCTGTCCTCTTGACCCTCCCCCTCCATACGAGGCTGTTACAGGAGGCTCCGCCCTCGCCACTGCAACACAGGTACACACAATGTTCTGGCACGGCTTATACAGGGCATTCGGAAACTATTGCGACCCCTTGACCTTTTCCACATTCTGTTACTTTACAGCCTGATTCTAAAATGGATTCATTTGTTCCCCCTCTCATCAATCTACACACAATACTCCATAATGACAATGCAAAAACAGGTTTTTATTAAAAATAAAAAACTGACATATCGCTTTTACATACCAGTCAAACATTTGGACACACCTTCTCATTCAAGGGTTTTTCTTTATTTTTACTATTTTCTACATTGTAGAATAATAGTGAATACATCAAAAACTATTAAATAACACGTATTGAATCATGTAGTAACCAAAAAAGTGTTAAACAAATCAAAAATATATTTTAGATTTTTAGATTCTTCAAAGTGGCCACCCTTTGCCTTGACGACAGCTTTGCAAACTCTTGGCATTGTGTTATTTCATTGTTATACCTAATCATCAGCAGAAACTGGCAAGTTAGAACTGTATATGGTGTGTGCAAAGGGTTAAAGGTTTTAAACTCAGTCTCTCAACGGATGAGACATGGAAGAGTTGGTGGACTACAGGATATGATGCCTTTAGAAGCTTGCTACATTTAAAATGGATTAAATCATCGTTAAGGGATTAACAAAAGGGAGGAGTGTAATGGGAAATTGTAATTGTATTTGACTAACCTTGTGAAACTGTCTTATTATAATCTCCTGTTCTTTTGGGAGTATCATGCTGGGTTACAAACCAGCTTGCTCCTGTGTCGTTGTATAGATCAAAGGAGAACTGAGAGTCCTGCCCAATAACAGGAACCTATAGAGATATGTGCTTATCACCCAATGCTTTGGAATTCAGACTGTCTATACTGCGCTGTGTAACTCTGTTATTCTCTGTGAGCTCAGAAGTAAATAATATTGGTTTGAGTTGGACTCCAGCAAGTCCTTATTTGATAATATCCATCACAATTCTTGGTCACCTCCCTGACCAAGGCCCTTCTCCCCCAATTGCTCAGTTTGGCAGGGCGGCCAGCTCTAGGAAGAGTCTTGGTGGTTCCAAACTTCTTCCATTTAAGAATGATGGAGGCCACTGTGTTCTTGGGGACCTTCAATTCTGCAGAAATGTTTTGGTACCCTTTCCCAGATCTGTCCCTTGACACAATCCTGTCTCGGAGCTCTACAGACAATTCCTTCAACCTCTTGGCTTGGTTTTTGCTCTGACATACACTATCAACTGTGGGACCTTATATAGACAGGTGTGTGGCTTTCCATATCATGTGCAATCAATTGAATTTACCACAGGTGGACTCCAATCAAGTTGTAGAAACATCTCAAGGATAATCAATGGACACAGGATTCACCTGAGCTCAATTTTAAGTATCATAGCAAAGTGTCTGAATACTTATGTAAATAAGGTATTTCTGTTTTTTAATACATTTGCAAAGAAATCTAAAAACCTATTTTGATTCTGTCATTTTGTGGTATTGTGTGTAGATTGAGAGATGTTTTATTTCAGAATTTTAGAATAAGGATGTAACGTAACAAAATGTGGAAAAAGTCAAGGGGTCTGAATACTTGTCGATTGCACTGAATGGGCTATGTATGGCTTATGAATGGGCTATGTATGGCTTATGAATGGGCTATGAATGGGCTATGTATGGCTTATGAATAGGCTATGAATGGCTTATGAATGGGCTATGTATGGCTTATGAATGGGCTATGTATGGCTTATGAATGGGCTATGTATGGCTTATGAATGGGCTATATATGGCTTATGAATGGGCTATGAATGGGCTATGTATGGGCTATGTATGGGCTATGTATAGGTTATGAATGGGCTATGAATGGGCTATGTATGGCTTATGAATGGGCTATGTATGGGCTATGTATGGCTTATGAATGGGCTATGTATGGCTTATGAATGGGCTATGCATGGCTTATGAATGGGCTATGTATGGGCTATGTATGGGCTATAAATGGGCTATGAATGGGCTATGTATGGCTTATGAATGGGCTATAAGGTCCTGGTGTAGGTACCTTTCAAATCAATTGCTACCCATTATTTAATCCCAATAACAATAGTGATTATAAAATAAATCAATTCATAAAGGTAATGAATAGATGCATAATGTAGCATCTTGTGCATGTGACATTTGGGTAAACAATATACTTTAATATCTCTATCATTAATATCTCTAAATCTCTGGACATGACCCCAATACCTTTTAATATCTCTATCATTAATATCTCTAAATCTCTGGACATGACCCCAATACCTTTTAATATCTCTATCATTAATATCTCTAAATCTCTGGACATGACCCCAATACCTTTTAATATCTCTATCATTAATATCTCTAAATCTCTGGACATGACCCCAATATCCTTTAATATCTCTATCATTAATATCTCTAAATCTCTGGACATGACCCCAATATCCTTTAATATCTCTATCATTAATATCTCTAAATCTCTGGACATGACCCCAATACCTTTTAATATCTCATTCATATATCTTTATGTACATATTCTTTATCCCCTTACACTTGTGTGTATAAGACAGTAGTTTTGGAGTTGTTCGTTAGATTACTTGTTGGTTATTGTTGGTTATTACTGCATTGTCGGA